>NW_027601857.1:0-67000 GCF_053455715.1 Rhinoraja longicauda
ATCAATCAATCTTTGATTAATTCTTATTATTATTAATAATATTAATTATTATTACTATAGTATTATTATTGTATTTACTACCCCCGGCACGTAGCGGAACCTCCAGGGCAGGGAGGAGACTATCTGGCATGTGGAAGTGCTTCTGGGAAGTGTGTCTGATGTGTGCGGGTCTGTGTGTGTCTGTGTGTGTGTGGGTGTGTGTGTGGGTGTGTGTGTGGGTGTGTGTGTGGATGTGTGTGTGTGGGTGTGTGTGTGGGTGTGTGTGTGTGGGTGTGTGTGTGGGTCTGTGTTTGGGTCTGTGTTTGGGTTTGTGTTTGAGTCTGTGTTTGGGTTTGTGTTTGGGTCTGTGTTTGGGTTTGTGTTTGGGTTTGTGTTTGGGTTTGTGTTTGGGTCTGTGTTTGGGTTTGTGTTTGGGTCTGTGTTTGGGTCTGTGTTTGGGTTTGTGTTTGGGTTTGTGTTTGGGTCTGTGTTTGGGTTTGTGTTTGAGTCTGTTTGTGTTTGTGTTTGGGTCTGTGTTTGGGTTTGTGTTTGGGTTTGTGTTTGGGTTTGTGTTTGTGTTTGTGTTTGGGTTTGTGTTTGGGTTTGTGTTTGGGTTTGTGTTTGGGTTTGTGTTTGGGTTTGTGTTTGGGTCTGTGTTTGGGTCTGTGTTTGGGTCTGTGTTTGGGTCTGTGTTTGGGTATGTGTTTGGGTTTGGGTTTGTGTTTGGGTTTGTGTTTGGGTTTGTGTTTGGGTTTGTGTTTGTGTTTGTGTTTGGGTTTGTGTTTGGGTCTGTGTTTGGGTTTGTGTTTGGGTCTGTGTTTGGGTCTGTGTTTGGGTTTGTGTTTGTGTTTGTGTTTGTGTTTGTGTTTGGGTTTGTGTTTGGGTTTGTGTTTGGGTTTGTGTTTGGGTCTGTGTTTGGGTTTGTGTTTGGGTCTGTGTTTGGGTCTGTGTTTGGGTTTGTGTTTGTGTTTGGGTTTGTGTTTGGGTCTGTGTTTGGGTTTGTGTTTGAGTCTGTGTTTGTGTTTGTGTTTGGGTCTGTGTTTGGGTTTGTGTTTGGGTTTGTGTTTGGGTTTGTGTTTGGGTCTGTGTTTGGGTTTGTGTTTGAGTCTGTGTTTGTGTTTGTGTTTGGGTCTGTGTTTGGGTTTGTGTTTGGGTTTGTGTTTGGGTTTGTGTTTGTGTTTGGGTTTGTGTTTGTGTTTGGGTCTGTTTGGGTTTGTGTTTGGGTTTGTGTTTGGGTTTGTGTTTGGGTCTGTGTTTGTGTTTGTGTTTGGGTCTCCCCCCCTCTCCCCCCCCCTCTCTCTCTCCCCCAGCTCTCTCTCTCTCTCTCTCCCCCCCAGCTCTATCTCTCCCCCCTCTCTCTCTCCCCAGCAATAAAAAACAGACGTCACCCTAATTGTGCGTGTGTGTGTGTGTGTGTGTGTGTGAGAGCTGACTGACTTACCCCAGTCTAGTAGACACTCCGACACTCCAGCAGTTGTGACCAAGCTTGCGATGGCCGTCTTTTATCTGCCTGCCTGCCTGCCTGCCTGCCACCCGCGCCAACCTGAAGGGCCCAAACACTTGTCTTACACTCAGCCCATAACAGATATTGATTAACCCCGTACATACATACATACTTATACGGAACAGGGATAAAGAATAAACAGGTGTCGTGCGTGTGTGTGCGCGCGCGTTATAAACAAGTGCTGTCTGTGAAAAAATCTTTATTGGTGTACGGTTCCTCCTGACATCCACCCACCCACCCACCGATCGATCAATCAATCAATCAATCTTTGATTAATTCTTATTATTAATAATATAAATTATTATTACTATAGTATTATTATTGTATTTACTACCCCCGGCATCGCATTAGGATGACTTCTCAGGCTGCTGCAATGTTAAATGCAGTGATCGCCTTGCATTAAAGAAATATTGCAACACCCTGCGATGTGAAATGCAATAATAGTCCTGCAAAACCTCTCAAATGTTAAACGTGACTAATGCATCGTATTAGGATAACTTTGCAGGCTACTGCAATGTTAAATGCAGTGATGGCCTTGCATTAAAGTCATCTAGCGACCCCCCATGGATGTTATATGCATTAAATTAATTGCAATAATTTTGCAAAACCTCTCAAATGTTAAATGCAACAAATGCATCGCATTAGGATGACTTTTCTGGCTGCTGCAATGTTAAATGCAGTGATCGCCTTGCATTAAAGAAATATTGCAACACCCTGCGATGTGAAATGCAATAATAATCCTGCAAAACCTCTCAAATGTTAAACGTGACTAATGCATCGTATTAGGATAACTTTGCAGGCTACTGCAATGTTAAATGCAGTGATGGCCTTGCATTAAAATCATCTAGCGACCCCCCATGGATGTTATATGCATTAAATTAATTGCAATAATTTTGCAAAACCTCTCAAATGTTAAATGCAACAAATGCATCGCATTAGGATGACTTTTCTGGCTGCTGCAATGTTAAATGCAGTGATCGCCTTGCATTAAAGAAATATTGCAACACCCTGCGATGTGAAATGCAATAATAATCCTGCAAAACCTCTCAAATGTTAAATGCGACTAAAGCATCGTATTAGGATAACTTTGCAGGCTGCTGCATTGTTAAATGCAGCGCTGGCGTTGCATTAAAGCAATATTGCAACCCCCTGGGATGTTAAATGCAATAAAATTAATTGCAATAATTTTGCAAAACCTCTCAAATGTTAAATGCAATTAATGCAACGCATTAGAACAACTTTGCAGGCTCCTGCAATGTTAAATGCAGCGCAGGCCTTGCATTAAAGCAAAATTGCAGCTGTTCTGGGGTATTAAACGCATTAAAATCATTGTAATAATCATGCAAAATCTCTCAAATGTTCAATGCAACTAATGCATGGTACCATTAAAATCTTTATTGGTGTACGGTTCCCCCTGACATCCATCCACCCACCCACCGATCGATCAATCAATCAATCTTTGATTAATTCTTATTATTATTAATAATATAAATTATTATTACTATAGTATTATTATTGTATTTACTACCCCCGGCACGTAGCGGAACCTCCAGGGCAGGGAGGAGACTATCCGGCATGTGGAAGTGCTTCTGGGAAGTGTGTCTGATGTGTGTGGGTCTGTGTGTGTCTGTGTGTGTGTGGGTGTGTGTGTGGGTGTGTGTGTGGGTGTGTGTGTGGGTGTGTGTGGGTGTGTGTGTGGGTCTGTGTTTGGGTCTGTGTTTGGGTCTGTGTTTGGATCTGTGTTTGGGTCTGTGTTTGAGTCTGTGTTTGGGTCTGTGTTTGGGTTTGTGTTTGGGTTTGTGTTTGTGTTTGGGTTTGTGTTTGTGTTTGGGTCTGTTTGGGTTTGTGTTTGGGTTTGTGTTTGGGTTTGTGTTTGGGTTTGTGTTTGGGTCTGCGTTTGTGTTTGTGTTTGTGTCTCCCCCCTCTCCCCCCCTCTCTCTCTCCCCCAGCTCTCTCTCTCTCTCTCTCTCTCCCCCCCCAGCTCTATCTCTCCCCCCCTCTCTCTCTCCCCCAGCAATAAAAAACAGGCGTCACCCTAATTGTGTGCGTGTGTGTGTGTGTGTGTGTGTGTGTGTGAGAGCTGACTGACTTACCCCAGTCTAGTAGACACTCCGACACTCCAGCAGTTGTGACCAAGCTTGCGATGGCCGTCTTTTATCTGCCTGCCTGCCTGCCTGCCACCCGCGCCAACCTGAAGGGCCCAAACACTTGTCTTACACTCAGCCCATAACAGATATTGATTAACCCCGTACATACATACATACTTATACGGAACAGGGATAAAGAATAAACAGGTGTCGTGCGTGTGTGTGCGCGCGCGTTATAAACAAGTGCTGTCTGTGAAAAAATCTTTATTGGTGTACGGTTCCTCCTGACATCCACCCACACACCCACCGATCAATCAATCAATCAATCAATCTTTGATTAATTCTTATTATTAATAATATAAATTATTATTACTATAGTATTATTATTGTATTTACTACCCCCGGCATCGCATTAGGATGACTTTTCAGGCTGCTGCAATGTTAAATGCAGTGATCGCCTTGCATTAAACAAATATTGCAACACCCTGCGATGTGAAATGCAATAATAATCCTGCAAAACCTCTCAAATGTTAAACGTGACTAATGCATCGTATTAGGATAACTTTGCAGGCTACTGCAATGTTAAATGCAGTGATGGCCTTGCATTAAAGTCATCTAGCGACCCCCCATGGATGTTATATGCATTAAATTAATTGTAATAATCCTGCAAAACCTCTCAAATGTTAAATGCAACAAATGCATCGTATTAGGATGACTTTGCAGGCGGCTGCATTGTTAAATGCAGCGCTGGCGTTGCATTAAAGCAATGTTGCAACCCCCTGGGATGTTAAATGCAATAAAATTAATTGCAATAATTTTGCAAAACCTCTCAAATGTTAAATGCAATTAATGCAACGCATTAGAACAACTTTGCAGGCTCCTGCAATGTTAAATGCAGCGCAGGCCTTGCATTAAAGCAAAATTGCAGCTGTTCTGGGGTATTAAACGCATTAAAATCATTGTAATAATCATGCAAAATCTCTCAAATGTTCAATGCAACTAATGCATGGTACCATTAAAATCTTTATTGGTGTACGGTTCCCCCTGACATCCATCCACCCACCTACCGATCGATCAATCAATCAATCTTTGATTAATTCTTATTATTATTAATAATATAAATTATTATTACTATAGTATTATTATTGTATTTACTACCCCCGGCATCGCATTAGGATGACTTTTCAGGCTGCTGCAATGTTAAATGCAGTGATCGCCTTGCATTAAAGAAATATTGCAACACCCTGCGATGTGAAATGCAATAATAATCCTGCAAAACCTCTCAAATGTTAAACGTGACTAATGCATCGTATTAGGATAACTTTGCAGGCTACTGCAATGTTAAATGCAGTGATGGCCTTGCATTAAAGTCATCTAGCGACCCCCCATGGATGTTATATGCATTAAATTAATTGCAATAATTTTGCAAAACCTCTCAAATGTTAAATGCAACAAATGCATCGCATTAGGATGACTTTTCTGGCTGCTGCAATGTTAAATGCAGTGATCGCCTTGCATTAAAGAAATATTGCAACACCCTGCGATGTGAAATGCAATAATAATCCTGCAAAACCTCTCAAATGTTAAACGTGACTAATGCATCGTATTAGGATAACTATGCAGGCTACTGCAATGTTAAATGCAGTGATGGCCTTGCATTAAAGTCATCTAGCGACCCCCCATGGATGTTATATGCATTAAATTAATTGCAATAATTTTGCAAAACCTCTCAAATGTTAAATGCAACAAATGCATCGCATTAGGATGACTTTTCTGGCTGCTGCAATGTTAAATGCAGTGATCGCCTTGCATTAAAGAAATATTGCAACACCCTGCGATGTGAAATGCAATAATAATCCTGCAAAACCTCTCAAATGTTAAACGTGACTAATGCATCGTATTAGGATAACTTTGCAGGCTACTGCAATGTTAAATGCAGTGATGGCCTTGCATTAAAGTCATCTAGCGACCCCCTATGGATGTTATATGCATTAAATTAATTGCAATAATTTTGCAAAACCTCTCAAATGTTAAATGCAACAAATGCATCGCATTAGGATGACTTTTCTGGCTGCTGCAATGTTAAATGCAGTGATCGCCTTGCATTAAAGAAATATTGCAACACCCTGCGATGTGAAATGCAATAATAATCCTGCAAAACCTCTCAAATGTTAAATGCGATTAAAGCATCGTATTAGGATAACTTTGCAGGCTGCTGCATTGTTAAATGCAGCGCTGGCGTTGCATTAAAGCAATATTGCAACCCCCTGGGATGTTAAATGCAATAAAATTAATTGCAATAATTTTGCAAAACCTCTCAAATGTTAAATGCAATTAATGCAACGCATTAGAACAACTTTGCAGGCTCCTGCAATGTTAAATGCAGCGCAGGCCTTGCATTAAAGCAAAATTGCAGCTGTTCTGGGGTATTAAACGCATTAAAATCATTGTAATAATCATGCAAAATCTCTCAAATGTTCAATGCAACGAATGCATGGTACCATTAAAATCTTTATTGGTGTACGGTTCCCCCTGACATCCATCCACCCACCCACCTATCAATCAATCAATCTTTGATTAATTCTTATTATTATTAATAATATAAATTATTATTACTATAGTATTATTATTGTATTTACTACCCCCGGCATCGCATTAGGATGACTTTTCAAGCTGCTGCAATGTTAAATGCAGTGATCGCCTTGCATTAAAGAAATATTGCAACACCCTGCGATGTGAAATGCAATAATAATCCTGCAAAACCTCTCAAATGTTAAACGTGACTAATGCATCGTATTAGGATAACTTTGCAGGCTACTGCAATGTTAAATGCAGTGATGGCCTTGCATTAAAGTCATCTAGCGACCCCCCATGGATGTTATATGCATTAAATTAATTGCAATAATTTTGCAAAACCTCTCAAATGTTAAATGCAACAAATGCATCGCATTAGGATGACTTTTCTGGCTGCTGCAATGTTAAATGCAGTGATCGCCTTGCATTAAAGAAATATTGCAACACCCTGCGATGTGAAATGCAATAATAATCCTGCAAAACCTCTCAAATGTTAAACGTGACTAATGCATCGTATTAGGATAACTTTACAGGCTACTGCAATGTTAAATGCAGTGATGGCCTTGCATTAAAGTCATCTAGCGACCCCCTATGGATGTGATATGCATTAAATTAATTGCAATAATTTTGCAAAACCTCTCAAATGTTAAATGCAACAAATGCATCGCATTAGGATGACTTTTCTGGCTGCTGCAATGTTAAATGCAGTGATCGCCTTGCATTAAAGAAATATTGCAACACCCTGCGATGTGAAATGCAATAATAATCCTGCAAAACCTCTCAAATGTTAAATGCGATTAAAGCATCATATTAGGGTAACTTTGCAGGCTGCTGCATTGTTAAATGCAGCGCTGGCGTTGCATTAAAGCAATATTGCAACCCCTGGGATGTTAAATGCAATAAAATTAATTGCAATAATTTTGCAAAACCTCTTAAATGTTAAATGCAATTAATGCAAAGCATTAGAACAACTTTGCAGGCTCCTGCAATGTTAAATGCAGCGCAGGCCTTGCATTAAAGCAAAATTGCAGCTGTTCTGGGGTATTAAACGCATTAAAATCATTGTAATAATCATGCAAAATCTCTCAAATGTTCAATGCAACGAATGCATGGTACCATTAAAATCTTTATTGGTGTACGGTTCCCCCTGACATCCATCCACCCACCCACCGATCAATCAATCAATCTTTGATTAATTCTTATTATTATTAATAATATAAATTATTATAACTATAGTATTATTATTGTATTTACTACCCCCGGCATCGCATTAGGATGACTTTTCAGGCTGCTGCAATGTTAAATGCAGTGATCGCCTTGCATTAAAGAAATATTGCAACACCCTGCGATGTGAAATGCAATAATAATCCTGCAAAACCTCTCAAATGTTAAACGTGACTAATGCATCATATTAGGATAACTTTGAAGGCTACTGCAATGTTAAATGCAGTGATGGCCTTGCATTAAAGTCATCTAGCGACCCCCCATGGATGTTATATGCATTAAATTAATTGCAATAATTTTGCAAAACCTCTCAAATGTTAAATGCAACAAATGCATCGCATTAGGATGACTTTTCTGGCTGCTGCAATGTTAAATGCAGTGATCGCCTTGCATTAAAGAAATATTGCAACACCCTGCGATGTGAAATGCAATAATAATCTTGCAAAACCTCTCAAATGTTAAACGTGACTAATGCATCGTATTAGGATAACTTTGCAGGCTACTGCAATGTTAAATGCAGTGATGGCCTTGCATTAAAGTCATCTAGCGACCCCCTATGGATGTTATATGCATTAAATTAATTGCAATAATTTTGCAAAACCTCTCAAATGTTAAATGCAACAAATGCATCGCATTAGGATGACTTTTCTGGCTGCCGCAATGTTAAATGCAGTGATCGCCTTGCATTAAAGAAATATTGCAACACCCTGCGATGTGAAATGCAATAATAATCCTGCAAAACCTCTCAAATGTTAAATGCGACTAAAGCATCGTATTAGGATAACTTTGCAGGCTGCTGCATTGTTAAATGCAGCGCTGGCGTTGCATTAAAGCAATATTGCAACCCCTGGGATGTTAAATGCAATAAAATTAATTGCAATAATTTTGCAAAACCCCTCAAATGTTAAATGCAATTAATGCAACGCATTAGAACAACTTTGCAGGCTCCTGCAATGTTAAATGCAGCGCAGGCCTTGCATTAAAGCAAAATTGCAGCTGTTCTGGGGTATTAAACGCATTAAAATCATTGTAATAATCATGCAAAATCTCTCAAATGTTCAATGCAACGAATGCATGGTACCATTAAAATCTTTATTGGTGTACGGTTCCCCCTGACATCCATCCACCCACCCACCGATCGATCAATCAATCAATCTTTGATTAATTCTTATTATTATTAATAATATAAATTATTATTACTATAGTATTATTATTGAATTTACTACCCCCGGCATCGCATTAGGATGACTTTTCAGGCTGCTGCAATGTTAAATGCAGTGATCGCCTTGCATTAAAGAAATATTGCAACACCCTGCGATGTGAAATGCAATAATAATCCTGCAAAACCTCTCAAATGTTAAACGTGACTAATGCATCGTATTAGGATAACTTTGCAGGCTACTGCAATGTTAAATGCAGTGATGGCCTTGCATTAAAGTCATCTAGCGACCCCCCATGGATGTTATATGCATTAAATTAATTGCAATAATTTTGCAAAACCTCTCAAATGTTAAATGCAACAAATGCATCGCATTAGGATGACTTTTCTGGCTGCTGCAATGTTAAATGCAGTGATCGCCTTGCATTAAAGAAATATTGCAACACCCTGCGATGTGAAATGCAATAATAATCCTGCAAAACCTCTCAAATGTTAAACGTGACTAATGCATCGTATTAGGATAACTTTGCAGGCTACTGCAATGTTAAATGCAGTGATGGCCTTGCATTAAAGTCATCTAGCGACCCCCCATGGATGTTATATGCATTAAATTAATTGCAATAATTTTGCAAAACCTCTCAAATGTTAAATGCAACAAATGCATCGCATTAGGATGACTTTTCTGGCTGCTGCAATGTTAAATGCAGTGATCGCCTTGCATTAAAGAAATATTGCAACACCCTGCGATGTGAAATGCAATAATAATCCTGCAAAACCTCTCAAATGTTAAATGCGATTAAAGCATCGTATTAGGATAACTTTGCAGGCTGCTGCATTGTTAAATGCAGCGCTGGCGTTGCATTAAAGCAATATTGCAACCCCCTGGGATGTTAAATGCAATAAAATTAATTGCAATAATTTTGCAAAACCTCTCAAATGTTAAATGCAATTAATGCAACGCATTAGAACAACTTTGCAGGCTCCTGCAATGTTAAATGCAGCGCAGGCCTTGCATTAAAGCAAAATTGCAGCTGTTCTGGGGTATTAAACGCATTAAAATCATTGTAATAATCATGCTAAATCTCTCAAATGTTCAATGCAACGAATGCATGGTACCATTAAAATCTTTATTGGTGTACGGTTCCCCCTGACATCCATCCACCCACCCACCGATCAATCAATCAATATTTGATTAATTCTTATTATTATTAATAATATAAATTATTATTACTATAGTATTATTATTGTATTTACTACCCCCGGCATCGCATTAGGATGACTTTTCTGGCTGCTGCAATGTTAAATGCAGTGATCGCCTTGCATTAAAGAAATATTGCAACACCCTGCGATGTGAAATGCAATAATAATCCTGCAAAACCTCTCAAATGTTAAACGTGACTAATGCATCGTATTAGGATAACTTTGCAGGCTACTGCCATGTTAAATGCAGTGATGGCCTTGCATTAAAGTCATCTAGCGACCCCCATGGATGTTATATGCATTAAATTAATTGCAATAATTTTGCAAAACCTCTCAAATGTTAAATGCAACAAATGCATCGCATTAGGATGACTTTTCTGGCTGCTGCAATGTTAAATGCAGTGATCGCCTTGCATTAAAGAAATATTGCAACACCCTGCGATGTGAAATGCAATAATAATCCTGCAAAACCTCTCAAATGTTAAACGTGACTAATGCATCGTATTAGGATAACTTTGCAGGCCACTGCAATGTTAAATGCAGTGATGGCCTTGCATTAAAGTCATCTAGCGACCCCCCATGGATGTTATATGCATTAAATTAATTGCAATAATTTTGAAAACCTCTCAAATGTTAAATGCAACAAATGCATCGCATTAGGATGACTTTTCTGGCTGCTGCAATGTTAAATGCAGTGATCGCCTTGCATTAAAGAAATATTGCAACACCCTGCGATGTGAAATGCAATAATAATCCTGCAAAACCTCTCAAATGTTAAATGCGACTAAAGCATCGTATTAGGATAACTTTGCAGGCTGATGCATTGTTAAATGCAGCGCTGGCGTTGCATTAAAGCAATATTGCAACCCCCTGGGATGTTAAATGCAATAAAATTAATTGCAATAATTTTGCAAAACCTCTCAAATGTTAAATGCAATTAATGCAACGCATTAGAACAACTTTGCAGGCTCCTGCAATGTTAAATGCAGCGCAGGCCTTGCATTAAAGCAAAATTGCAGCTGTTCTGGGGTATTAAACGCATTAAAATCATTGTAATAATCATGCAAAATCTCTCAAATGTTCAATGCAACTAATGCATGGTACCATTAAAATCTTTATTGGTGTACGGTTCCCCCTGACATCCATCCACCCACGCACCGATCGATCAATCAATCAATCTTTGATTAATTCTTATTATTATTAATAATATAAATTATTATTACTATAGTATTATTATTGTATTTACTACCCCCGGCATCGCATTAGGATGACTTTTCAGGCTGCTGCAATGTTAAATGCAGTGATCGCCTTGCATTAAAGAAATATTGCAACACCCTGCGATGTGAAATGCAATAATAATCCTGCAAAACCTCTCAAATGTTAAACGTGACTAATGCATCGTATTAGGATAACTTTGCAGGCTACTGCCATGTTAAATGCAGTGATGGCCTTGCATTAAAGTCATCTAGCGACCCCCATGGATGTTATATGCATTAAATTAATTGCAATAATTTTGCAAAACCTCTCAAATGTTAAATGCAACAAATGCATCGCATTAGGATGACTTTTCTGGCTGCTGCAATGTTAAATGCAGTGATCGCCTTGCATTAAAGAAATATTGCAACACCCTGTGATGTGAAATGCAATAATAATCCTGCAAAACCTCTCAAATGTTAAACGTGACTAATGCATCGTATTAGGATAACTTTGCAGGCCACTGCAATGTTAAATGCAGTGATGGCCTTGCATTAAAGTCATCTAGCGACCCCCCATGGATGTTATATGCATTAAATTAATTGCAATAATTTTGAAAACCTCTCAAATGTTAAATGCAACAAATGCATCGCATTAGGATGACTTTTCTGGCTGCTGCAATGTTAAATGCAGTGATCGCCTTGCATTAAAGAAATATTGCAACACCCTGCGATGTGAAATGCAATAATAATCCTGCAAAACATCTCAAATGTTAAATGCGACTAAAGCATCGTATTAGGATAACTTTGCAGGCTGATGCATTGTTAAATGCAGCGCTGGCGTTGCATTAAAGCAATATTGCAACCCCCTGGGATGTTAAATGCAATAAAATTAATTGCAATAATTTTGCAAAACCTCTCAAATGTTAAATGCAATTAATGCAACGCATTAGAACAACTTTGCAGGCTCCTGCAATGTTAAATGCAGCGCAGGCCTTGCATTAAAGCAAAATTGCAGCTGTTCTGGGGTATTAAACGCATTAAAATCATTGTAATAATCATGCAAAATCTCTCAAATGTTCAATGCAACTAATGCATGGTACCATTAAAATCTTTATTGGTGTACGGTTCCCCCTGACATCCATCCACCCACGCACCGATCGATCAATCAATCAATCTTTGATTAATTCTTATTATTATTAATAATATAAATTATTATTACTATAGTATTATTATTGTATTTACTACCCCTGGCATCGCATTAGGATGATTTTTCAGGCTGCTGCAATGTTAAATGCAGTGATCGCCTTGCATTAAAGAAATATTGCAACACCCTGCGATGTGAAACGCAATAATAATCCTGCAAAACCTCTCAAATGTTAAACGTGACTAATGCATCGTATTAGGATAACTTTGCAGGCTACTGCAATGTTAAATGCAGTGATGGCGTTGCATTAAAGTCATCTAGCGACCCCCCATGGATGTTATATGCATTAAATTAATTGCAATAATTTTGCAAAACCTCTCAAATGTTAAATGCAACAAATGCATCGCATTAGGATGACTTTTCTGGCTGCTGCAATGTTAAATGCAGTGATCGCCTTGCATTAAAGAAATATTGCAACACCCCATGGATGTTATATGCATTAAATTAATTGCAATAATTTTGCAAAACCTCTCAAATGTTAAATGCAACAAATGCATCGCATTAGGATGACTTTTCTGGCTGCTGCAATGTTAAATGCAGTGATCGCCTTGCATTAAAGAAATATTGCAACACCCTGCGATGTGAAATGCAATAATAATCCTGCAAAACCTCTCAAATGTTAAACGTGACTAAAGCATCGTATTAGGATAACTTTGCAGGCTGCTGCATTGTTAAATGCAGCGCTGGCGTTGCATTAAAGCAATATTGCAACCCCCTGGGATGTTAAATGCAATAAATTAATTGCAATAATTTTTCAAAACCTCTCAAATGTTAAATGCAATTAATGCAACGCATTAGAACAACTTTGTAGGCTCCTGCAATGTTAAATGCAGCGCAGGCCTTGCATTAAAGCAAAATTGCAGCTGTTCTGGGGTATTAAACGCATTAAAATCATTGTAATAATCATGCAAAATCTCTCAAATGTTCAATGCAACTAATGCATGGTACCATTAAAATCTTTATTGGTGTACGGTTCCCCCTGACATCCATCCACCCACCCACCGATCGATCAATCAATCAATCTTTGATTAATTCTTATTATTATTAATAATATAAATTATTATTACTATAGTATTATTAGTGTATTTACTACCCCCGGCATCGCATTAGGATGACTTTTCAGGCTGCTGCAATGTTAAATGCAGTGATCGCCTTGCATTAAAGAAATATTGCAACACCCTGCGATGTGAAATGCAATAATAATCCTGCAAAACCTCTCAAATGTTAAACGTGACTAATGCATCGTATTAGGATAACTTTGCAGTCTACTGCAATGTTAAATGCAGTGATGGCCTTGCATTAAAGTCATCTAGCGACCCCCCATGGATGTTATATGCATTAAATTAATTGCAATAATTTTGCAAAACCTCTCAAATGTTAAATGCAACAAATGCATCGCATTAGGATGACTTTTCTGGCTGCTGCAATGTTAAATGCAGTGATCGCCTTGCATTAAAGAAATATTGCAACACCCTGCGATGTGAAATGCAATAATAATCCTGCAAAACCTCTCAAATGTTAAACGTGACTAATGCATCGTATTAGGATAACTTTGCAGTCTACTGCAATGTTAAATGCAGTGATGGCCTTGCATTAAAGTCATCTAGCGACCCCCCATGGATGTTATATGCATTAAATTAATTGCAATAATTTTGCAAAACCTCTCAAATGTTAAATGCAACAAATGCATCGCATTAGGATGACTTTTCTGGCTGCTGCAATGTTAAATGCAGTGATCGCCTTGCATTAAAGAAATATTGCAACACCCTGCGATGTGAAATGCAATAATAATCCTGCAAAACCTCTCAAATGTTAAATGCGACTAAAGCATCGTATTAGGATAACTTTGCAGGCTGCTGCATTGTTAAATGCAGCGCTGGCGTTGCATTAAAGCAATATTGCAACCCCCTGGGATGTTAAATGCAATAAAATTAATTGCAATAATTTTGCAAAACCTCTCAAATGTTAAATGCAATTAATGCAACGCATTAGAAAAACTTTGCAGGCTCCTGCAATGTTAAATGCAGCGCAGGCCTTGCATTAAAGGAAAATTGCAGCTGTTCTGGGGTATTAAACGCATTAAAATCATTGTAATAATCATGCAAAATCTCTCAAATGTTCAATGCAACTAATGCATGGTACCATTAAAATCTTTATTGGTGTACGGTTCCCCCTGACATCCATCCACCCACCCACCGATCGATCAATCAATCAATCTTTGATTAATTCTTATTATTATTAATAATATAAATTATTATTACTATAATATTATTGTATTTACTACCCCCGGCATCGCATTAGGATGACTTTTCAGGCTGCTGCAATGTTAAATGCAGTGATCGCCTTGCATTAAAGAAATATTGCAACACCCTGCGATGTGAAATGCAATAATAATCCTGCAAAACCTCTCAAATGTTAAATGTGACTAATGCATCGTATTAGGATAACTTTGCAGGCTACTGCAATGTTAAATGCAGTGATGGCCTTGCATTAAAGTCATCTATCGACCCCCCATGGATGTTATATGCATTAAATTAATTGCAATAATTTTGCAAAACCTCTCAAATGTTAAATGCAACAAATGCATCGCATTACGATGACTTTTCTGGCTGCTGCGATGTTAAATGCAGTGATCGCCTTGCATTAAAGAAATATTGCAACACCCTGCGATGTGAAATGCAATAATAATCCTGCAAAACCTCTCAAATGTTAAACGTGACTAATGCATCGTATTAGGATAACTTTGCAGGCTACTGCAATGTTAAATGCAGTGATGGCCTTGCATTAAAGTCATCTAGCGACCCCCCATGGATGTTATATGCATTAAATTAATTGCAATAATTTTGCAAAACCTCTCAAATGTTAAATGCAACAAAGGCATCGCATTAGGAAGACTTTTCTGGCTGCTGCAATGTTAAATGCAGTGATCGCCTTGCATTAAAGAAATATTGCAACACCCTGCGATGTGAAATGCAATAATAATCCTGCAAAACCTCTCAAATGTTAAATGCGACTAAAGCATCGTATTAGGATAACTTTGCAGGCTGCTGCATTGTTAAATGCAGCGCTGGCGTTGCATTAAAGCAATATTGCAACCCCCTGCGATGTTAAATGCAATAAAATTAATTGCAATAATTTTGCAAAACCTCTCAAATGTTAAATGCAATTAATGCAACGCATTAGAACAACTTTGCAGGCTCCTGCAATGTTAAAATGCAGCGCAGGCCTTGCATTAAAGCAAAATTGCAGCTGTTCTGGGGTATTAAACGCATTAAAATCATTGTAATAATCATGCAAAATCTCTCAAATGTTCAATTCAACGAATGCATGGTACCATTAAAATCTTTATTGGTGTACGGTTCCCCCTGACATCCATCCACCCACCCACCGATCGATCAATCAATCAATCTTTGATTAATTCTTATTATTATTAATAATATAAATTATTATTACTATAGTATTATTATTGTATTTACTACCCCCGGCATCGCATTAGGATGACTTTTCAGGCTGCTGCAATGCTAAATGCAGTGATCGCCTTGCATTAAAGAAATATTGCAACACCCTGCAATGTGAAATGCAATAATAATCCTGCAAAACCTCTCAAATGTTAAACGTGACTAATACATCGTATTAGGATAACTTTGCAGGCTACTGCAATGTTAAATGCAGTGATGGCCTTGCATTAAAGTCATCTAGCGACCCCCCATGGATGTTATATGCATTAAATTAATTGCAATAATTTTGCAAAACCTCTCAAATGTTAAATGCAACAAATGCATCGCATTAGGACGACTTTTCAGGCTGCTGCAATGTTAAATGCAGTGATCGCCTTGCATTAAAGAAATATTGCAACACCCTGCGATGTGAAATGCAATAATAATCCTGCAAAACCTCTCAAATGTTAAACGTGTCTAATGCATCGTATTAGGATAACTTTGCAGGCTAATGCAATGTTAAATGCAGTGATGGCCTTGCATTAAAGTCATCTAGCGACCCCCCATGGATGTTATATGCATTAAATTAATTGCAATAATTTTGCAAAACCTCTCAAATATTAAATGCAACAAATGCATCGCATTAGGATGACTTTTCTGGCTGCTGCAATGTTAAATGCAGTGATCGCCTTGCATTAAAGAAATATTGCAACACCCTGCGATGTGAAATGCTATAATAATCCTGCACAACCTCTCAAATGTTAAACGTGACTAATGCATCGTATTAGGATAACTTTGCAGGCTACTGCAATGTTAAATGCAGTGATGGCCTTGCATTAAAGTCATCTAGCGACCCCCCATGGATGTTATGTGCATTAAATTAATTGCAATAATTTTGCAAAACCTCTCAAATTTTAAATGCAACAAATGCATCGCATTAGGATGACTTTTCTGGCTGCTGCAATGTTAAATGCAGTGATCGCCTTGCATTAAAGAAATATTGCAACACCCTGCGATGTGAAATGCAATAATAATCCTGCAAAACCTCTCAAATGTTAAATGCGACTAAAGTATCGTATTAGGATAACTTTGCAGGCTGCTGCATTGTTAAATGCAGCGCTGGCGTTGCATTAAAGCAATATTGCAACCACCTGGGATGTTAAGTGCAATAAAATTAATTGCAATAATTTTGCAAAACCTCTCAAATGTTAAATGCAATTAATGCAACGCATTAGAACAACTTTGCAGGCTCCTGCAATGTTAAATGCAGCGCAGGCCTTGCATTAAAGCAAAATTGCAGCTGTTCTGGGATATTAAACGCATTAAAATCATTGTAATAATCATGCAAAATCTCTCAAATGTTCAATGCAACTAATGCATGGTACCATTAAAATCTTTATTGGTGTACGGTTCCCCCTGACATCCATCCACCCACCCACCGATCGATCAATCAATCAATCTTTGATTAATTCTTATTATTATTAATAATATAAATTATTATTACTATAGTATTATTATTGTATTTACTACCCCCGGCATCGCATTAGGATGACTTTTCAGGCTGCTGCAATGTTAAATGCAGTGATCGCCTTGCATTAAAGAAATATTGCAACACCCTGCGATGTGAAATGCAATAATATTCCTGCAAAACCTCTCAAATGTTAAACGTGACTAATGCATCGTATTAGGATAACTTTGCAGGCTACTGCAATGTTAAATGCAGTGATGGCCTTGCATTAAAGTCATCTAGCGACCCCCCATGGATGTTATATGCATTAAATTAATTGCAATAATTTTGCAAAACCTCTCAAATGTTAAATGCAACAAATGCATCGCATTAGGATGACTTTTCTGGCTGCTGCAATGTTAAATGCAGTGATCGCCTTGCATTAAAGAAATATTGCAACACCCTGCGATGTGAAATGCAATAATAATCCTGCACAACCTCTCAAATGTTAAACGTGACTAATGCATCGTATTAGGATAACTTTGCAGGCTACTGCAATGTTAAATGCAGTGATGGCCTTGCATTAAAGTCATCTAGCGACCCCCCGTTGATGTTATATGCATTAAATTAATTGCAATAATTTTGCAAAACCTCTCAAATGTTAAATGCAACAAATGCATCGCATTAGGATGACTTTTCTGGCTGCTGCAATGTTAAATGCAGTGATCGCCTTGCATTAAAGAAATATTGCAACACCCTGCGATGTGAAATGCAATAATAATCCTGCACAACCTCTCAAATGTTAAACGTGACTAATGCATCGTATTAGGATAACTTTGCAGGCTACTGCAATGTTAAATGCAGTGATGGCCTTGCATTAAAGTCATCTAGCGACCCCCCATGGATGTTATATGCATTAAATTAATTGCAATAATTTTGCAAAACCTCTCAAATGTTAAATGCAACAAATGCATCGCATTAGGATGACTTTTCTGGCTGCTGCAATGTTAAATGCAGTGATCGCCTTGCATTAAAGAAATATTGCAACACCCTGCGATGTGAAATGCAATAATAATCCTGCAAAACCTCTCAAATGTTAAATGCGACTAAAGCATCGTATTAGGATAACTTTGCAGGCTGCTGCATTGTTAAATGCAGCGCTGGCGTTGCATTAAAGCAATATTGCAACCCCTGGGATGTTAAATGCAATAAAATTAATTGCAATAATTTTGCAAAACCTCTCAAATGTTAAATGCAATTAATGCAACGCATTAGAACAACTTTGCAGGCTCCTGCAATGTTTTTTTTTTGTTGTTTTTAAAAAAAATATTTTATTTAATTTTTAACAGAACCCATACGTTATACATTATACATTTCATAGTAAACAATAGTAAACAATAGTCACTAACCTATAGCTTCGATTATACACGTATTGTTCTGTATTTTCTCCCCTCCCCCCACCCCCCCGCCCCCCCACCCCTCAGTTGAAAAGAAAGAAAAAGAAAAAGTAGAAGAAAGAAAGAAAGAAACCTGGAGTCCCGAGGGGGTCACTTCCGAGTAATTTCTTTTAAAATTCTTGCTAGGTAACAAGGCAATCCTGAATTTAAGTACTTCCTATTCTTAATCCTAACTTTGCCATGAATGGGTTCCACACCTTCAAAAAGAAGTCGTATCCATTTCTCAGATTATACGTTGCTTTTTCTAATGGGATACAACTCCGCATTTCTGCATGCCATCTTTCGAATCTTATTTCATTTTGTTCTTTCCATGTAACCGCAACACATTTTTTGGCTACTGCTAATGATATTTTGAGAAATCTTTCCTGATGTTCATCGAGATTTAGCTTTGGTGTTATTCCTTTTGTATCTCCTAGCAAAAACAACCTTGGATCCATTGGTATAATCTTATTCATCAATTGCTCTAAAAACTTTTTTAGGTGTTGCCAAAAAGGAGTTACCTTCTGACATGCCCATGTAGAGTGTATAAAAGTGCCCACTTCTTGGTTGCATCTAAAACACCTTTCAGTTGAATTTAGTTTAAATTTATTTAATTTTTCCGGGGTTAAATATAGTTGCTGCAAAAAATTATACTGTACTAAGCTGTATCTCACATTAATAGTATTTTTCATAATATCTAGACACAGTCTTTCCCAACTTGGTTCATCAATAATGATATTAAGATCTGTTTCCCATCTTTGTCTTGCTTTATTAATTCCTATCTTTGGACTAGCTATCTGTAGTAGTTTATACATTGATGATATAATTTTTTTTAATTCCCTTACCCTGAATCAAGGATTCGATTCCTTTAATCTGAAATAGAGACATTGAATTTCCTAACTTTTCCCTTAAAAAAGATTGTAATTGATAATAGAAGAAAATACTATTCCCTGGAATTTGATATTTATTTCTCAATTGAGAAAATGTCAAAAAGATATTCCCTTCATAGCAATCTCCTATATTTTTAATACCCTTCTGTTCCCAGAGTTGTAGTATTTGATTATTCCAAGCAAACGGCAATAATCCATTTTTTACTAATGGAGTTTTAGCTGTTAAAAAAAATCTTTTATCCTTAACTTTAACTGTTTTCAACCATGTATTAATTAAATGTTTTAGCAAGGGTGACTCTTTATCCTTAACTAATATCTTCGCTTCCCATTTATATATAAATTCTTCTGGACAAGACTCTTTTATTTTATCCATTTCAATTTTAACCCATGCTGTTTTTCCACCCTCTTGATAAAAGGATGAAATAAAACTCATTTGCGCTGCCAGGTAGTAATTTTTAAAATTTGGTAATTGCAATCCCCCTAATTCAAATTTCCATGTTAATTTTTCCAGAGACACTCTTGGCATTTTACCTTTCCAAAGAAAATTCCTCACAGTTTTGTTCAATTCTTGGAAAAATTTATTTGGCAAAGGTATAGGCAGTGTTGAAAATAAATACTGTATCCTCGGAAAAATATTCATCTTAATACAGTTAACTCTCCCTATCAATGTAATTGGAAGATTCATCCATTTCTTCAGGTCCTCATCTATTTTTTTTATTAGTGGTTTATAATTTAATTTATACAAATTATTTAACTTATTATCTACTTTAACTCCTAAAAACTTAATGCCTTCTTTTTGCCATTTAAACTGACTTTCTCTTTTACATTGATCATAATTGCCTTCAACAAGAGGCATTATTTCAGTTTTATCTTTATTAATTTTATATCCTGATACTTTCCCATATTCTTCCAGTCTAGAATATAGTTTTCTTAAGGATTCCAATGGTCTAGTAAGACAAATTAAGACATCATCTGCAAATAAAGTAATCTTGTAATCTTCCTGGTTAACTTTAAATCCTTTAATATCTAAATCTGATCTTATTAGCTCTGCATGAGGTTCAATGGCCAATACAACTAAAGCCGGTGACAAGGGACAAGGGACATCCCTGTCTACTAGATCTTTCCAAATTAAATGATTGAGAAGATTGGCCATTTGTCACCACTTTGGCTTTAGGTTGTTTATAAAGAGCTTTTACCCAGTTAATAAAACTGTTTCCTAATCGGTACTTCTCTAATACTTTAAATAAAAAATGCCATTCTAACCTGTCAAACGCCTTTTCAGCATCTAAAGCAACAGCTACGCTCAATTCCTTTCTTTTCTGTGCTAAATGTAAAATACTTATAAATCTTGCTACATTATCAGATATTTTCCTTTTTTTGACAAATCCAGTTTGGTCCTCTTTAACCAGCTTCGGTAAATATTCTGCCAATCTCCTTGCTAAAAGTTTAGCAACTATTTTATAATCTACATTCAACAATGATATTGGTCTATAAGAAGATGCATTTAAAGGGTCTTTCCCTTTTTTTTAAATTACAGTTATAATTGCCAATGAGAAGGAGTCTGGTAATGTAGATGTTTTCTCCGCTTGATGTATCACTTCCATAAATAGTGGTAACAACAACTCTTTAAATTTTTTATAGAACTCAGGCGGAAAACCATCTTCCCCTGGAGATTTATTACTTGGTAAAGAATATAGTACTTCCTCCACCTCTCTCAAAGTAAAGGAGGCATTTAGTCCCATCTGCTCCTCATTAGAGATTGTTGGTAATCGTATCTTGGATAAAAAATTATTTATCTTAATTTCATCCTTTTCAGATTCAGAATGGTAGAGATTAATGTAGAATTGCTTGAATACCTCATTGATTTCTCTAGGTTTATAAGTAATAATGTTCTGATCTGTTCTAATTGAATTTATTGTTCTTGATATTTGTTCTTCTTTCAGTTGCCATGCCAATACCTTGTGGGCTCTTTCTCCTAATTCATAATATCTTTGGTTAGTTCGTAATATTAGTTTTTCAGTTCTGTGAGTGTGTAATGTATTGTATTGAAATTTTTTATTTGCAAGTTGTGTTTTTTTTGTATCTGAAGAAGTTTTCTGTAAGTCTTTTTCTAATACAGTGATTTCTTTTTCTAATCTTTCAGATTCCTTCCTATAGTCTTTCTTTATCTTAGATGAGTAGCTTATAATTTGGCCTCTCAAATAAGCCTTCATTGCGTCCCATACAATAAATTTATCATCCACTGAATTTAAATTTGTCTCCAAATATAATTCAATTTGTCCTCGAATAAAATCACAAAAGTCTTGCCTTTTCAATAGTAAAGAGTTGAGTCTCCATCTATACACTGCCTGTTCTTTATCTGACATCGTAATTTTCATTAATAATGGTGAGTGATCCGATAACAATCTAGCCTTGTAATCTATTTGTATTATTCTACCGCTTAATTGAGCTGAAATCAAAAATAGATCTATTCTAGAATATGTATCATGTCTATTGGAATAAAAAGAGTAATCTCTTTCCTTGGGATGGCTTTTCCTCCAAACATCTATTAAATTTAAACTTTCCATTAAATTCAAGGTTGTCTTCGCTGCTCTTGTCCTTGTCGTTGTCCTTGATGATCTATCCATTACTGGATCTAAACAAAAATTGAAATCTCCCCCTATCAATATATTTTCATGTGCTTCCGCTAGATTTAGAAAAGTATCCTGCACAAACTTCTCATCATCTGTATTTGGTGCATATATATTCATTAAAGTCCACAATTCTGAGAAAATTTGACAATGTACGATTATAAATCTACCTACTGGGTCACTTACAATATTTTGTATCTTAATTGGTAGCGTTTTCTTAAATAGGATCGCAACCCCTCTTGCTTTTGAATTAAAAGAAGATGCTACCAAACTTCCTACCCAATCTCTCTTTAACTTTTGATGTTCTTTTTCCGTTAGATGTGTTTCTTGTAAGAAAGCTATATCCACTTCCAATTTTTTCATCTGTGTTAAAATTCTCTTCCTTTTTATCGGTCCATTTAACCCATTCACATTATAACTTAAAGAATTTAATTTATTCTCCATTCAATCTTTTTTTTTTTTTTTTCCCCTTCCTCCTTACCTTGTTACCTCTTCGAATATTTACGTTGTGCCGTATTTCAGTGTACTCCCTTCCATCGTCCAGGTACAAAAACAGATTAAAAGAAAAAAGAAAGAAAGAAAAGTAAACCCTCCCTCTAATGTTGTTAATAAATAAATTAACAACATTACCCCCCTCTATTATACGAGGTGTGGTCCACACCACACTTGTGCCCATGATTATGGTAGAGCATGCATATTCTCCAGCCCCCCCGATATTTCAAGTACTTCTAAAAATTAACTATCCTTAATACAATTGATCCCCTCTATAGTATACAAATCTTGTTAATAATCATTCATTCACGGATCTTCTTCACCAATTCTCGATGGCAATTCTTCAGCAAATTCTTGTGCTCTGACAAAGTCTTTGAAAAATTTATTTTCTCCAATGTTGATCATGATCTTCAAAGTAGCAGGATGCAGTAAAATGAACTTATATCCTTTCTTCCATAAAATATTTTTTGCCTTATTAAATTCTTTTTTCCTGCTCAACAAGACATTACTAATATCTGGGTAAAAAATTATTTTTGTACCTTCATACTCTATTGGTTTTCCCTGTCTTATATTCATTCCGACTGATTTGAGGACCAATTCTCTATCTCGGTATCTTAAGAATTTAATCAACACAGATCTTGGCTTTTGATTATTCGTAGGTTTCGGTCTTAGAGCCCTATGTGCTCTTTCTATTTCCATCGGTCCTTGTTTATCTATTCCAAGACTAGTCACTATCCAATCTTGAAAAAAATTGATTGGGTCTTCCCCCTCAACTCCCTCTGGCAAGCCAACAATTTTAACATTATTTCTCCTGCTGTAGTTTTCCAAGGCATCCAACTTTTCCACGATCTTTTTGCTTTCAATTGTTGCAGCAGTAATACTATCTTCATTTCTTTCCACTCTGGATTTTAACAATTCATTCTCCATTTCTATATTATCCACTCTGTTTATCACTGTTTGAAAGTCCCCCTCCATTTTTTTCAAAGTCTTATATATTTCCATATTGTCCTTATGAAGCTCCTTGTTATCGTTATGCAGTTCCTTATTATCTATCCTCAATGCTTTCACTTCTTTTTCCATCACTTTGTGAGCTCCTTCAATTTTCATGAGCCTTTTAATAATTTCTTCAAACATCGCTTTAATTTTAATCTCTGAATCTTCTTGATCCCGTTCTTTCTTGTTTCCACTTTCACTGCTTGTTCCCTCCTCTTCACTCGATTCCCGAAACTTGAGCCTCTCGGCCACCAGAGGGCCATGCCTCTGCGCCTGCTGAGAGCTCCTCAAATCCAGGCCCCTGCTCCGTCGTGGCTGTAGGCCTACCTTCGATTTTCTTTCTTGATTCCCTCGGTGGATTTCTTGGCTTCAGTGGCAGCAGTGCTCCCTTCCTTTCTTTCTTGGGGTTCATCAGTATGTTCTTTATACTTTTAACTTTAAATTAAAGTACTTGAATTCTTTTAGTGCGTCTTTTTTTTGGTAGTTTAGGGCTTTGTTCTCGGGAGTGCTGAAAAGTTATGTCTACTCAGCCAGACATTGGACACGCCCCCCGCTCCTGCAATGTTGAATGCAGCGCAATCCTTGCATTAAAGCAAAATTGCAGCTGTTCTGGGGTATTAAACGCATTAAAATCATTGTAATAATCATGCAAAATCTCTCAAATGTTCAATGCAACGAATGCATGGTACCATTAAAATCTTTATTGGTGTACGGTTCCCCCTGACATCCATCCACCCACCCACCGATCGATCAATCAATCAATCTTTGATTAATTCTTATTATTATTAATAATATAAATTATTATTACTATAGTATTATTATTGTATTTACTACCCCCGGCATCGCATTAGGATGACTTTTCAGGCTGCTGCAATGTTAAATGCAGTGATCGCCTTGCATTAAAGAAATATTGCAACACCCTGCGATGTGAAATGCAATAATAATCCTGCAAAACCTCTCAAATGTTAAACGTGACTAATGCATCGTATTAGGATAACTTTGCAGGCTACTGCAATGTTAAATGCAGTGATGGCCTTGCATTAAAGTCATCTAGCGACCCCCCATGGATGTTATATGCATTAAATTAATTGCAATAATTTTGCAAAACCTCTCAAATGTTAAATGCAACAAATGCATCGCATTAGGATGACTTTTCTGGCTGCTGCAATGTTAAATGCAGTGATCGCCTTGCATTAAAGAAATATTGCAACACCCTGCGATGTGAAATGCAATAATAATCCTGCAAAACCTCTCAAATGTTAAACGTGACTAATGCATCGTATTAGGATAACTTTGCAGGCTACTGCAATGTTAAATGCAGTGATGGCCTTGCATTAAAGTCATCTAGCGACCCCCCATGGATGTTATATGCATTAAATTAATTGCAATAATTTTGCAAAACCTCTCAAATGTTAAATGCAACAAATGCATCGCATTAGGATGACTTTTCTGGCTGCTGCAATGTTAAATGCAGTGATCGCCTTGCATTAAAGAAATATTGCAACACCCTGCGATGTGAAATGCAATAATAATCCTGCAAAACCTCTCAAATGTTAAACGTGACTAATGCATCGTATTAGGATAACTTTGCAGGCTACTGCAATGTTAAATGCAGTGATGGCCTTGCATTAAAGTCATCTACCGACCCCCCATGGAAGTTATATGCATTAAATTAATTGCAATAATTTTGCAAAACCTCTCAAATGTTAAATGCAACAAATACATCGCATTAGGATGACTTTTCTGGCTGCTGCAATGTTAAATGCAGTGATCGCCTTGCATTAAAGAAATATTGCAACACCCAGCGATGTGAAATGCAATAATAATCCTGCAAAACCTCTCAAATGTTAAATGCGACTAAAGCATCGTATTAGGATAACTTTGCAGGCTGCTGCATTGTTAAATGCAGCGCTGGCGTTGCATTAAAGCAATATTGCAACCCCTGGGATGTTAAATGCAATAAAATTAATTGCAATAATTTTGCAAAACCTCTCAAATGTTAAATGCAATTAATGCAACGCATTAGAACAACTTTGCAGGCTCCTGCAATGTTAAATGCAGCGCAGGCCTTGCATTAAAGCAAAATTGCAGCTGTTCTGGGGTATTAAACGCATTAAAATCATTGTAATAATCATGCAAAATCTCTCAAATGTTCAATGCAACTAATGCATGGTACCATTAAAATCTTTATTGCAGGGGTTCCCCCTGACATCCATCCACCCACCCACCGATCGATCAATCAATCAATCTTTGATTAATTCTTATTATTATTAATAATATAAATTATTATTACTATAGTATTATTATTGTATTTACTACCCCCGGCATCGCATTAGGATGATTTTTCAGGCTGCTGCAATGTTAAATGCAGTGATCGCCTTGCATTAAAGAAATATTGCAACACCCTGCGATGTGAAATGCAATAATAATCCTGCAAAACCTCTCAAATGTTAAATGTGACTAATGCATCGTATTAGGATAACTTTGCAGGCTACTGCAATGTTAAATGCAGTGATGGCCTTGCATTAAAGTCATCTAGCGGCCCCCCATGGATGTTATATGCATTAAATTAATTGCAATAATTTTGCAAAACCCCTCAAATGTTAAATGCAACAAATGCATCGCATTAGGATGGCTTTTCTGGCTGCTGCAATGTTAAATGCAGTGATCGCCTTGCATTAAAGAAATATTGCAACACCCTGCGATGTGAAATGCAATAATAATCCTGCAAAACCTCTCAAATGTTAAATGCGACTAAAGCATCGTATTAGGATAACTTTGCAGGCTGCTGCATTGTTAAATGCAGCGCTGGCGTTGCATTAAAGCAATTTGCAACCCCCTGGGATGTTAAATGCAATAAAATTAATTGCAATAATTTTGCAAAACCTCTCAAATGTTAAATGCAATTAATGCAACGCATTAGAACAACTTTGCAGGCTCCTGCATTGTTAAATGCAGCGCAGGCCTTGCATTAAAGCAAAATTGCAGCTGTTCTGGGGTATTAAACGCATTAAAATCATTGTAATAATCATGCAAAATCTCTCAAATGTTCAATGCAACTAATGCATGGTACCATTAAAATCTTTATTGGTGTACGGTTCCCCCTGACATCCATCCACCCACCCACCGATCGATCAATCAATCAATCTTTGATTAATTCTTCTTATTATTAATAATATAAATTATTATTACTATAGTATTATTATTGTATTTACTACCCCCGGCATCGCATTAGGATGACTTTTCAGGCTGCTGCAATGTTAAATGCAGTGATCGCCTTGCATTAAAGAAATATTGCAACACCCTGCGATGTGAAATGCAATAATAATCCTGCAAAACCTCTCAAATGTTAAACGTGACTAATGCATCGTATTAGGATAACTTTGCAGGCTACTGCAATGTTAAATGTAGTGATGGCCTTGCATTAAAGTCATCTAGCGACCCCCCATGGATGTTATATGCATTAAATTAATTGCAATAATTTTGCAAAACCTCTCAAATGTTAAATGCAACAAATGCATCGCATTAGGATGACTTTTCTGGCTGCTGCAATGTTAAATGCAGTGATCGCCTTGCATTAAAGAAATATTGCAACACCCTGCGATGTGAAATGCAATAATAATCCTGCAAAACCTCTCAAATGTTAAATGCGACTAAAGCATCGTATTAGGATAACTTTGCAGGCTGCTGCATTGTTAAATGCAGCGCTGGCGTTGCATTAAAGCAATATTGCAACCCCCTGGGATGTTAAATGCAATAAAATTAATTGCAATAATTTTGCAAAACCTCTCAAATGTTAAATGCAACAAATGCATCGCATTAGGATGACTTTTCTGGCTGCTGCAATGTTAAATGCAGTGATCGCCTTGCATTAAAGAAATATTGCAACACCCTGCGATGTGAAATGCTATAATAATCCTGCACAACCTCTCAAATGTTAAACGTGACTAATGCATCGTATTAGGATAACTTTGCAGGCTACTGCAATGTTAAATGCAGTGATGGCCTTGCATTAAAGTCATCTAGCGACCCCCCATGGATGTTATATGCATTAAATTAATTGCAATAATTTTGCAAAACCTCTCAAATGTTAAATGCAACAAATGCATCGCATTAGGATGACTTTTCTGGCTGCTGCAATGTTAAATGCAGTGATCGCCTTGCATTAAAGAAATATTGCAACACCCTGCGATGTGAAATGCAATAATAATCCTGCAAAACCTTTCAAATGTTAAATGCGACTAAAGCATCGTATTAGGATAACTTTGTAGGCTGCTGCATTGTTAAATGCAGCGCTGGCGTTGCATTAAAGCAATATTGCAACCCCCTGGGATGTTAAATGCAATAAAATTAATTGCAATAATTTTGCAAAACCTCTCAAATGTTAAATGCAATTAATGCAACGCATTAGAACAACTTTGCAGGCTCCTGCAATGTTAAATGCAGCGCAGGCCTTGCATTAAAGCAAAATTGCAGCTGTTCTGGGGTATTAAACGCATTAAAATCATTGTAATAATCATGCAAAATCTCTCAAATGTTCAATGCAACGAATGCATGGTACCATTAAAATCTTTATTGGTGTACGGTTCCCCCTGACATCCATCCACCCACCCACCGATCGATCAATCAATCTTTGATTAATTCTTATTATTATTAATAATATAAATTATTATTACTATAGTATTATTATTGTATTTACTACCCCCGGCATCGCATTAGGATGACTTTTCAGGCTGCTGCAATGTTAAATGCAGTGATCGCCTTGCATTAAAGAAATATTGCAACACCCTGCGATGTGAAATGCAATAATAATCCTGCAAAACCTCTCAAATGTTAAACGTGACTAATGCATCGTATTAGGATAACTTTGCAGGCTACTGCAATGTTAAATGCAGCGATGGCCTTGCATTAAAGTCATCTAGCGACCCCCCATGGATGTTATATGCATTAAATTAATTGCAATAATTTTGCAAAACCTCTCAAATGTTAAATGCAACAAATGCATCGCATTAGGATGACTTTTCTGGCTGCTGCAATGTTAAATGCAGTGATCGCCTTGCATTAAAGAAATATTGCAACACCCTGCGATGTGAAATGCAATAATAATCCTGCAAAACCTCTCAAATGTTAAACGTGACTAATGCATCGTATTAGGATAACTTTGCAGGCTACTGCAATGTTAAATGCAGTGATGGCCTTGCATTAAAGTCATCTAGCGACCCCCCATGGATGTTATATGCATTAAATTAATTGCAATAATTTTGCAAAACCTCTCAAATGTTAACCCCAAATAAGAAAAAGAAAGAAAAGAAAAAAAGATTAAAGACTGCCTGGTTGTTGGTGGTCCTGCACACGCCCCACGGAATTCCAAACAGAATAAACTGTATATGTATATACATCTCTCCCAAAAGAACCATTGTAAATATGAACAATTCTTCTATATATATAGGCCCCTCTTTTGTAGATAAGGACGCCAGATATTTAAAAAAGTATCATATTTGTTCCTTAAATTATAAGTAATTTTTTCAAGTGGGATACAGTTAGAAATTTCATTATTCCAAAGGTCCATACTTAAATAGGAATCAGATTTCCAAGTAACTGCGATAGTTTTTTTGGCTACTGCTAATGCAATTTTTATAAATTCTTTCTGATATTTATTCATTTTAAGTTGTGGTCTTATTCCTTCAACATCACCCAATAACAAAAATCTTGGGTTGTATGGAAGTTGTATTCCGATAATCTGTTCTAAAAAGCTTCTTAAGTTTGTCCAAAAAGGTTGTATTTTTGAACAGGACCAAGTAGAATAAAACAAAGTACCAATTTATTGATTGCACCGAAAACATTGGTCAGATAAACTTGAGTTTATTCTCTTTAATTTTTGTGGTGTGATATATAATTGATGCAGAAAGTTATATTGTACTAGTCTAAACCGAACATTTATTGTATTTTTCATACTGTCAAGGCATAGTTTTGACCAATTTGTTCCATCAATATTAATATTCAAATCCGTTTCCCATTTTCGCCTTGATATATGAATTCCTTGTTTAGGAGCCTTTTTTGAATTAGATTATATATAATAGAAGTAAAAAAAATGATTTGTCCTTTTTGAATTAGGTTTTCAATTTCCTTAGATTTCGGCAATAACATTGTTTGACCCAATTTATCTTTTAAATAAGCTCTTAATTGAAAGTAACAGAAAAGGGAATTATTTGATATATGATATTTATTTTTCAATTGTTCAAATGACATCAATATACCTTTTTCAAAGCAATCACCTATATATCTAATCCCTTTTTGATGCCACCTATATAGAAGCTGGTTATCCATTGTAAAAGGTATCAATCTATTCTGAATCAAAGTTGTCTTTCCTAATAAAGATTTTTTTGTTTCATCCTCAAAATTTACCTTATTCCATAATCCGATCAAGTGTTTTAATAATGGAGATTCTTTCAGTCCCCGTATCAATTTAGGTTCCCATTTATATATAAAGTCTTCTGGTATATTTTCTCCTATTTTATCTAGTTCTATTCTTATCCATGCCGGGTTTTTTTCTTCAAAAAGAGATGCAATAAACCTCAGTTGGTTTGCTTTATAATAATTCTTAAAGTTTGGAAGTTGTAATCCTCCTGAATCAAACTTCCATGTCAATTTTTCCAACGATATTCTTGACATTTTACCTTTCCAAAGAAATTTCCGCACATATTTATTTAACTCTTGAAAAAACTTCTGTGGTACTTGTATTGGTAATGTTTGGAATAAATATTGTAATTTCGGAAATATATTCATTTTAACGGCATTAACTCTTCCTATTAATGTTATTGGTAATGTCATCCATTTATCAAGGTCCTCTTTTATTTTTCTTAGTAATAATAAATAATTTAATTTATATAAATTCTTCATATCATTATCAATTCTTATACCTAAATACTTTATACCAATTAATGGCCATCTAAATTGGGTTAGTAATCGACATTGAGTGTAATCTCCTTTAGTAAGGGGTAAAATTTCACTTTTATCCCAATTTATTTTATAACCTGATATTCTTCCATATTCTTCTAATCTAAAAGATAGTTTGCGCAACGAATCTAATGGTTTTGTTAAGTGTATCAAAACCTCATCTGCAAATAAATTAATCTTAAATTCTTCCTGATTGACTTTAAAACCCTTAATATCTGGGTCAGTTCTAATTAGTTCAGCTAACGGTTCTATCGCCAGGACAAATAAAGCAGGTGATAATGGGCATCCTTGTCTAGTTGACCTTTTTAATTGAAACGGTGTTGAAATTTGGCCATTTGTCGCTACCTTAGCTTTGGGATTCACATTTAGAGTTTTAATCCAGTTTATAAAAGTTGTTCCTAACCCATATTTTTCCAATACTTTATATAAAAAATCCCACTCTAACCTATCAAATGCTTTTTCTGCATCCAGAGCTACTGCTACACTTATTTCATTCCTCTTTTGTGCCAAATGCATTATACTAAGTAACCTAGTTACATTATCTGCAGAATGTCTATTTTTAATAAATCCAGTTTGATCCATATGTACTAATTTTGGTAAATACTTAGACAATCTATTAGATACAATTTTTGCTACTATTTTATAATCTGTATTCAGCAAAGATATAGGTCTATATGATGTTGGTTTTAAAGGATCCCTATCTTTTTTTGGTATTACTGTTAAAATCGCTGTCGTAAAAGACTCTGGGAGGTTATGTGTTCTTTCTGCCTGCTGTATTACCTCCATAAAAGGAGGAATTAATAATTATTTAAATTTTTTATAAAATTCTGGCGGGAACCCATCTTCTCCTGGGGATTTATTACTCTGTAGTGATATTAACACTTCTTTGACCTCTTTTAATGAAAAAGGCATATCTAATCCCATCTGTTCTTCTAAATTTAATTTAGGAATGTTTATTTGTGCTAAAAAAATCTATCTCATTAGTATCTTTTTGTGATTCTGACGTATAATTCAGAATTTTTTTTTAAAAAGGTTTCATTAATTTCTAAAGGTTTATAAGTAATTTTATTTGTATTTATTCTAATAGCGTTAATCGTTCTCGAAGACTGTTCGGCTTTCAACTGCCAAGCAAGGACCTTATGTGATCTCTCTCCTAACTCATAGTACTCTGTTTAGTTCTCATAATTGCTTTTTCTGTTCGGTATGTCTGTAATGTATTATATTGTAACTTCTTATTGTAACTTATTATATTGTAACTTCTTATTGATAAGTTGTCTTCGTTTCTCTTCCGTTACATACCTTTGAGATTCTTTTTCTAATTTTGTAATTTCTTTCTCCAATTGCTCTACTTCGGCCATATATTCTTTCTTAATTTTGGAAGTATAACTTATTATCTGTCCTCTCAAATATGCTTTCATTGCATCCCATATAACAAATTTATCATCAACTGAGTTGGAATTTGTATCTAAATAAAATTGAATATGTCTTCTCATAAACTCACAAAAATCTTCTCGATTAAATAATGTTGAATTAAATCTCCATCTATAAGTAATTTCCTCTTTATCCATCATTACCATCGACATTGTTAAAGGGGAGTGATCTGATAATGTTCTTGCTTTATATTCAACATTTTTCACTCTGTCCTGTATGTTTGTTGATAATAAAAAGAGATCAATCCTCGAATAAGTTTTATGTCTATATGAGTAAAAAGAATAATCTCTTTCTCTTGGGTTAAGTCTTCTCCATATATCGGTTAGATTTAAATCTTTCATCAATGACAAAGTTAATTTTGCTATTTTCGTTTTTGTAACTGTCCTAACTGATCTATCTAAAACTGGGTCTAAGCAAAAATTAAAGTCTCCACCTATTAGTATTTTATCTTGGGCATCGGCCAGATTCAAAAAAGTTTCTTGTATAAATTTTATATCATTTTCATTTGGTGCATAAATATTCATCAAGGTCCATAATTCCGAAAAGAGTTGGCAATGTATAATCACATATCTTCCCGCAGGATCAATAATTGTATTTTGTATTTTGATTGGTAATGTTTTATTAATCAAAATTGCAACTCCCCTCGCTTTTGAATTGAATGAAGCTGCAGTAACCGTTCCCACCCAGTCTCTTTTTAATTTCTGATGTTCCATCTCTGTTAAATGAATTTCCTGCAAAAAAGCTATATCTATCTTCATTTTTTTAATATGTGTTAAAATTCTTTTTCTTTTTACCGGCCCATTTAACCCATTAACATTAAAACTCAAAAGTTCAGTAATTTAACCATTATTCTTAACAAAATTACTCCTATCTATAACATTACTTAACACCTCGTTTCTCATGGTTCTTTGGGGAGTTTCCTTAAAATTCACCATGTTGCTGTACATCCCCCCCCTCCCCCCCAACATCCAGGCTAAAAGATGAAAAAGAAAAATAAATAGTTAAAGAAACCCAAAATAACCCCCTACTAATGCTGTTTATAAAAAAGAAAACAGCATTACCTCCCTCCATTTTACGGGTCATGGCACACGCCATGAATACACACATGAATCCCGCAGTCATCAATTGGTGGTTCTCCACCCCCCCCCCGAACTAGCATAACCTTTTCTCCCAATCATTATTCATTCAATCTTTACATTTCATATCCTTTATCATCTCTCCGTTCATATCCGTTTCAATCCATGTCTCATTGTCGTTCTTCTTGTATCTGGTGAGCCTTTGGAAGTTTTAAAGCAAATTCCTCAGCTTCCTGGTAATCAGTAAAAAAATTGTTTCCTTCTCTTTCTATAAAAATATTCAGTGTTGCAGGGTATCGCAGGTAAAATCGATAACCTTTTTGCCACCGCAAGTCAAAAACCTCGGCGTGTTATTTGACTCTGCATTAAAATTTGACAAGCAAGTCAACGCTGTGGTAAAAGCAAGCTTCTTCCAACTTCGTACCATAGCTAAAATCAAACCTTTCCTCCAATTCGACGGCACTGAAAAAACCATTCACGCTCTCATTTCCTCCCGCCTAGACTACTGCAACTCCCTATACACTGGGATCAGCCAATCTTCCCTGTCCCGCCTGCAACTGGTCCAAAACGCCGCAGCGAGACTCGTGACGAGTACCCGTAAAAGGGACCACATCACGCCGATTCTGGCCTCTCTCCACTGGATCCCTGTACGGTACAGGATGAACTTCAAGCTCCTCCTATTCACATATAAAGCCCTAAATGGACATTCCCCCCCACTACATCAAAAATCTTCTAACCCACCTCTCTAACTCCAGGTCCCTCAGGTCGGCCGACTTGGGGCTACTCACTATCCCGCGGTCTAGGCTTAAGCTCAGGGTTTAACACGCTTTTGCGGTTGCAGCTCCTAGACTGCGGAACAGCATCCCTCTCCCCATCAGAACTGCCCCCTCCATCGACTCCTTTAAGTCCAGGCTCAAAACCTATTTCTACTCCCTAGCGTTTGAGGCCCATTGAGGAGGCGCTGTGAACTGTTTTGTATGTGCTGATATGTTTGTGTGCTACTGCATGTTTCATTTTTTCCTTAGTACCTGAACAGATGTACAGCACTTTGGTCAACGTGGGTTGTTTTTAAATGTGCTATACAAATAAAATTGACTTGACATGACTTGACTATATGCAAGCCCTCTTGAAATAAATGCTATTAAATAAGAGGAATATATCGGCTAGATGCACAGAGTCCCTTGCCCAGAGTAGGGGAAATGAGAACCAGAGGACATAGGTTTAAGGTGAGGGGGAAAAGATTTAGAAGGAACCCGAGGGGCAACTTTTCCACACAGCGGGTGGTGGGTGTATGGAACGAGCTGCCGGAGAAGGAAGTTGAGTCAGGGACTATCACACAGTTTAAGAGACACTTGGACAGGTACATGGATATGACAGGTTTGGAGGGATATGGGCCAAACGCGGGCACGTGGGAATAGTGTAGATAGGGCATGTTGGTCGGTGTGGGCAAGTTGGGGCGAAGGTAGGGCCTGTTTCCACGCTGCATCACTCTGTGACTCTAAATACTAACTCCGTGCAGTAGTCTGATTGTGGAGAGAAAGAAACGGTTCCTGATAAACTCCGGAACTCCCCGTAAAGTGGCAACACAAGTAGACAGAGCGGTGAAGAAGGCGTGTGGTCCGCTTGCCTTCATCTGCCGCGGAATCGAGTTCAAGAGCCAGGACGTCAAGATGCATCTCTCCAGGACTTTGGTCAGGCTGCATTTGGAGTATTGCACGCAGTTCTGTTCGTCCCACACTACAGGAAGGATGTGGGGGCTTTGAAGAGGACGAGAGGGGAGTCACAGAGACAGGGAGAGGGAGTTTAGGGGCCGGAGGGGAGGGGTTCACAGAGACAGGAGGGGGTGTAGGGGCGGGAGGGGAGGGTGTCACAGAGACGAGGAGAGTGTGGGGTGTAAGGGCAGGAGGGAGGGGGTGATAGAGAGGGGGTGTAGGGGCAGGAGGGATGGGGTCATAGAGAGGGGGTGTAGGGACCGGAGGGGAGGGGGTCACAGAGATTGGTGTAGGAAACACTCTCTCCAGTCCCCAGGGAAGAGGCACAGGGACAGCTGTTACATCCCATGGCGGCTAACCGTTCTAACCGCACTTCCCAAGAATGGCGTTGGAGAGAGAAGTGGGGGCGAGCAGGAGGAGAGTTGGGGAAAAGAGAGAGAGAGACAGATAGAGAGAGATAGCTGAGAAGACGAAAGGGGAAGAGATGGAGGGGCAGTGAATTATCAAAGGGAGATTGGGAAGATGAAGAGGGAGGGGTGTTCAGAGCGAGTGGGTTGGCAAAAGGGAGAGAGGGAAGCGTGAGATAGATAGAGAGAAACTGAGGGAGAGATGCAGTGAGAGTGAGAGGGGAGGGAGGGGTAAGGGGTGAAAGGTTGACAGAGACAGAGGCGCAGAGAGAGAGAACAGGGAGGGTAGGAGAGAGAGTCACAGTTCAAAGAGAGGAGAGCAGTAAGGATGGAGGGAGAGAGAAAGGGAGGAGGGAGATGTGCCACATCATTCGCTGTATTATTTGGGTTTCGAACAATTCTGAAGCCACAATGTTTCTGTTCTCTGAGTGTCGTGAGTCTTTGGGTCGTTCCTGCTCAGAGGTGACGAAGGCAGAGAATGTTATTGTCCCGGCGCAAAATCAGACCCACTGCAGGCAAGCAAGGAGTGAATGGTTACCGGCCTCGCCGGGAGTGTGGGGGTGATGTTGCAGTCAGTTAAGCCGCGATCATATTGAGTGTTGAAACAGGGTACATGGGCCATTTTAGAGCGAGGTGATCTGTTGACCTAGTTCCTCAACCTGTGGACAAATGTCGCCCAGTCCACCTTCAAACTGGGCACCAAAAGCCATGAGAGGGTCCCTGGAATTTGGATTGCCTTAGTGAGTGAAGCGGATTGATGGAAATCAGACATACAATATGAGGCGGAGAGTTGGACCTGATGGAGTTTGAAACAATATCCCCTTTGCTGGAGCAATGCCGCTCCCAATTTCCATCCCTCAGTATCGCCACAATTCCCAGTCTTTGGAGTTTCTCAATCAATTCCCTGAATAAATCACGACCTGTCTCAGCAGGGATTTCACTTGTCTGATGTCATCTATTTGCGAATCATTTCAAAATCTCTATTTTTAAACACTATTGAAACTTCACTGTCCCGGTGGAGACGGAAAGTGGTATAAAATCTCCGGGAATGTTCTGCCCCAGCATTTCATTCCGAGAGATTACCGGTAGCTCACAGGGACACGTCGCTGGGCAGAGAACATGCACCGTCAAAAACTTGAGGAATATTGGCGTGTGGAGAAAATTTTGTACGTGATCATTGCTGCCGTTGGAGTCCCTGGTAAGTGAGCAGGACAATTCAAGTTTTATAACTCCGTCTGTTAACCGGTGTTGACCTGATTCTGATCGTGTTTCAAGATCCCCAACTGATGGTCGTTGCGCAAGAATATGTGGAGTATGTCAATCCTCTCAGAGAAATATCTTTGAATTAACGCTGTGGTTTTTCTTACTTTCAGACAGCCGAAACTAACCCTCTTTCTCTCCCTGCCGGGACCCACTAGAATGTTGTTCGTGCCTTCAGTGGGACCTTGCCCAGAGTTGTCCCAGTGCTCGGACATGCAGCTCTCCGGGACGGTTGTGACTGGGAGGGGTTTACATTGTGAAGTTCACTGTGTCTGAGTTATTGATCAGAGTGAACACACGCTCATGTGGACACGTCTCACTGTGGAGTCTGTCACAATCGGATTCCACCGCCTGTTGGTTAATAATTGGATCGATCTCCTGAACCAGTGGCCGCGGATCTACCGGCGTGTGTTGTTACCGAACTGAACTCACTGTGGAATGAATCCATTAACGGAGCCGCTCTGCTGCCGGACTCTAAGTTGTCCCTGCCTTCCCTCTTGAACCCTCCTCGTCCCCATCAGATGCCGAGTTCCCAGAGCCCTGGTTAAACGCGGCCGGTCTCGGTTAAGTCTGTGAAACCGACCCCATCAGAGACTGTGAGCGGGGTTAACTGTAGACAGGACCATTCCGCCTATTGTAGCGGGCGGCTGCTCGTTCCCTCCACGCCCTTTACCCCGCCCGTCGCCTTATCTTTTCTCCCCTGAAGCAGGCAGGTCGGGCACAGTCGGAGCCGGGTCTGACATTATTAAACCTGCAGCCGCGCACCGACTCCAACACTCCTGATCTCCAGCTGAAAGTTAAGCCGGTGTTCAGCCCGGAGACCATGTTCAGTAATGCCCAGTGTCCGCTCCCCTTCTCTTTCCGCAGTGAATTTAGTGGCGATTGTGATCCTGTCCCGGGGAAAGTGCGGCCTCTCCACCTGCACCACTCGCTACCTGGTGGCCATGGCCGCGGCCGATCTACTCACCCTGATCACCGAGGTCATTTTCACTTGGATCCGATACCATTACTTTTATTGGAGTTTCCTGTCCCTCACCCCTGTGTGCAGTGTTAACGAAGTACTGACGTATGCAGCTACAGACTGTTCTGTCTGGTTCACCGTCACTTTCACCTTTGATCGCTTTGTCGCCATTTGTTGCCAGAAGCTGAAAACTAAATATTGCACCGGGAAAACTGCGGCTGCGGTTCTCGCAACAGCCGGCGTTCTGCTGTGTCTGAAAAACGTTCCCCGCTACTTCACACGGGAACCCGGGACAACCATCGACAATGTCCCGTGGTTCTGTGACACGGTGGACAGTTATTTCACTGACCCCGGGTGGGTGGTATTTGACTGGATCGACACGGTTTTAACTCCGCTCCTCCCTTTCGCTGTGATCCTGCTGCTCAACGCTCTGACAGTCCGGCACATTTTAGTGGCCAGTCGGGTCCGTCAGGGGCTGAGGGGTGAGAGCAAGGGGGAGAAGCGCAGTGACCCGGAGATGGAGAGCAGGAGGAGGTCTGTGGTTTTACTCTTCACCATCTCCGGCAGCTTCATCCTCCTGTGGCTGACGTATGTTGTAGAATTCGTCTATTATCAGATCACAGGGATTGGGAATGATGGGAATGATTCTCAATATATCTTGGACAACGTCGGGTTTTTGCTGAGGAATCTCAGCTGCTGCACCAACACATTTATTTACGCGGTGACCCAGTCCAAGTTCAGGAGCAGGTGAAGAGCGCGGTGAAATATCCGCTCACCTCAGCGCTGCGGCTCATTAATAAACCCCCGCCCTGAGCGCATCCCAGAGGGCGGCCGCAGTCTCTCCGCTCCGGGCTCCGGCTCCTCACATTCACCGCCGCATCTTCCAGCTGTCAGTCCCGGGCGGATGATCCATCGCCGGCCCCGCTCCAGGACCCCCAGCCCCTCACATTCACCCAATCAAAGACGCAGATTAAGCAGTAAAAATAACACCATTGCCTGTCATATATATTGATCATTTTTAATGACAGTCCCTGATCATTGAAGTGTTTATTTCAGTTTCTACCTCCTCATTCTCACCCTCCCGCCCTCCGCACTGGGGACCGGTCAGGGGTAGGGTGGGTGGGCCTCCGCCCCCCCTCTCTCCCCCTCTCCCTCTCTCTTCCGTCTCTCTCTCTCTCCCTCTCCCCCCCCTCTCTCTCTCTCTCTCTCTCTCTCTCTCCCCTCTCTCTCTCTCTCTCCCTCTCCCCTCTCCCCCTCCCTTTCCCTCTCCCCCTCTCTCGCTCTCTACCCCGCTCTCTCTCTCCCTCTATCACTCCCTCCCTCTCTCTCGCTCCCTCTCTCTCTCTCTCTCTCCCTCTCTCTCTCTCTCACCCACCCTCTCCCTCTCTCCCTCTCTTTCTTATCTCTCTCCCTCTCTCTCGTTCTCTCCCCCTCCCTCTTTCCCTCTCTCTCTCCCTCCCCCTTTCTCCCCGTCTCTCCCCCTCCCTCCATCACTGTCTCACTCTCTCCCCCTCTCTCTCCCTCTCTCTCCCCCTCTCACTCTCCCCCTCTATCTTCCGTCTCTCTCTCTCTCCCCCTCTCACTCTCTCTTCTCCCCGCTCTCCCCTCCCTCTCTCTCTCTCACCCCTCTCTCTTCCCCCCGCTCTCTCCCCCCCGCTCTCTCCCCCTCTCTCTCCCTCTCCCTCTCTCTCTCTCTCTCTCTCTCTCTCTCTCTCTCTCTCCTCTCTCTCTCTCTCTCTCTCTCTCTCTCTCTCTCTCTCTCTCTCTCTCACACACACTCACACACACTCACACACACACTCACACACACACTCACACACACACTCACACACACACTCACACACACACTCACACACACACTCACACACACACTCACACACACATTCACACACACACTCACACACACACTCACACACACACTCACACACACACTCACACACACACTGTCTCCCTCTCTCTCTGTCTCTCTGACTCCCTATATTTATTTAAGTTGCTACATATTCCAAAATGCAGATTGTATTAGATTAAGTTAAGAATCCTACATAAAGAAATATTTTGTGCTCCATGATCGATGGATGGATGGATGCTGACACTGTCCCTGTCTCTGCGTTACTCTCTCTCTCTTTCCCTCTCTCTCTCTCTCTCTCTCTCTCTCACACACACACACACACACACTGTCTCTCTCTCTCACACACACACACTCTCTCTCTCTCTCCCTCTCTCCCTCTCTCTCTCTCTCTCTCTCTCTCTCTCTCTCTCTCTCTCTCTCTCTCTCTCTCTCTCTCTCTCTCTCTCTCTCTCTCTCTCTTCTTTCTCCCCACTCTCCACTTGATAAAATGACATTTGCAATGAACAATTAAACTAGACTGACATTTGATAACCGTCTGATGAAGTGAAATACGCTCTCCCTCCCCATGAAACACCACAACATGTGCCTGACATTTGTGGCAGGTGCAGCACTAACAAATAAACTGCTTTTAACCCGCCTGACTTCTGTTTGGATATTTAGTTCCCACTAAACTCTAGCCTTGAAGTCAGAGGAATTAAACATCAACAAGTGGCCACGTTGCTCAAAGATGCAGATTAAGCAGAAAGATAACACCATTGCCTGTCATATGTATTGATCATTTTTAATGACAGTCCCTGATCATTGAAGTGTTTATTTCAGTTTCCACCCCCTAATTCTCCCCCCTGTACTTTATAATACACTTACAATAATAAATTAAACCTAACAAATATTTGATCCCCCCTCTCCCCCCTCTCTCTCTCTCCTACTCTCTCCCATTTCTCCCTCTCTCTGCCCTCTCTCTCTGCCCTCTCTCTCACTCTCTCTCACTCCGCCTCCACTCTCTCTCCCCCTCTCTTACTGCCCTCTCTCTTCCACCTCTCTTTCGGTGCCCTGTCTCCCTCCCATCTCTCCCCTCTCGCTCTCACACCTCTCTCTTCCTCGTCCCTCTCCCCTCAACTCTCTCCCCCTCTTATTCCCCTCTCTCACTCTCCCCCCTCCCCCTGTCCTGAAACACCACCACCTATTCAGTGTAGATGTTGACCATCATGGGGACTGGACTCTGGATAAGGGGTGGGGTGGGGGATGGTGATATTTCGTGGTTACGGGAGTAAACGACCTTTCTGTTGTCCTCTGGTGGGAACAGGAGGCAAAAGTCGGCCATCTTGAAACAGGCCGAAAACTCGCCCTCCTCTACCTGTTTCACCTTTTCCCTTTTTATTTCAGATGCAGCACGGAAACAGGCCATTCAGCCCACCGAGTCCGTTCCGACCAGCGATCGCCCGTTCACAGATTTATTAATTTAGAGATATAGCGCAGAAACTAAACTAATATACCAAACATTCCACACCCTCTCTCTCTCCCCTTCTCTCTCTCACACACTCACCCCATCTCCCTCTCGTCCCTTTTGACTAAATATACTAAACTAAATTAAACTATATTAATATTTGATACCCTGCCCCCCTCCACTTTATAATAAAATTTACAATATATTAAGCTAATATTTGTTATCCCCTCTCTCCCCCTCCCCCTCCCTATCTCTCCCTCTCCCTCTCTCTCTCTCTCTCTCCTCTTTCTCTCCCCCTCCACTGTATAAGAAAACATTAAAAATAATAAATTAAACAACTAATATTTGATACCCCCTCTCCCCCTCTTTCTACCCTATCACTCTCCCTCTCCACCCTTTCTCTCTCTTTCTCTCTCCCCTCTCTCTCACCCTCTCTCAATCTTTCTCTCACCCTCTCTCTCTCACCCCCTCTCTCTTTCGCCTTTTTATCTCCCCCTGTGATATCACAGTCAGTGAAAATGGTGAGCAAGAATTAAAGCAGGAACTTTTTCAGATTGAAAGTGAGCTGAGAAATAGCAAATGGTGTTTGTTGCAGGTAAGTGTGAGGTTTAAATTTTGGGAAGTCAGACCAGGGCATGATCTTCACCGTGAATGATAGTTCGCTGGGGAGTGTTGTAGAGCAGAGGGATCGCAGAACAAAAGTACATAGTTGCAAAAAAAGGGACGTAACAGGGGGATAGGGTGGTGGAGAAGGTTTTTTTGGCGAACTGTCTTCATCAGCCAGCGAATAAAATTTAAAAGTTGGAAAGTTATGTTCAGTTGGACAAGACATTAGTGAGGACGCATTTGGAGTAATGTGCATATTTTTAGCCACCGTGTTTGGGCAATATGCCACTAATTTGTAAAGAGCGCTGAATATATTATCGAACAAGTTGCCCGGAGACAAGGTTCGGAGCTCGAGGGAAAGGCTGGACACGCCAGGACTTTATTCCATGGAGCTCAGTAGAGAGAGCAGTGATCTCATGGAGGTGCACAGTATCATAGGGAGTGCCATAGTAATAACACTACGACATTTGGACAGGTACATGAGGACACTGGTTAGTGGCCAATTAGTGGGTAATCAGGAGATGAGTGGGCAAAATTAGAGCACGTAGTATTGGGGGCAGTGTATTGACATGGATAGAAAATTGGTTGGCAGATAGGAAACAAAGAGTAGGAATTAATGGGTCCCTTTCGCAATGGCAGGCAGTGACTAATGGGGTACCGCAAGGCTCGGTCTGGGACCGCAGCCATTTACAATCCATATATAGATGATTTTGATGAAGGAATAAAAAGTAACATAAGCAGATTTGCAGATGACACAAAGCTGGGTGGCATGATGAACTGTGAAAAAGATGCTATGAGGATGCAGGGTGACTTGTATAGGTTGGGTGAGTGGGCAGATGCAGTGTAATGTGGATAAATGGGAGGTTATCCACTTTGGTGGCAAGAAGAAGAAGGCAGATTATTATCTGAATGGTGTCAGATTATGAAAAGGGGAAGTGCAACAAGACCTGGGAATCCTTGTAGATCAGTCACTAAAAGTAAGCATGCAGATATGGCAGGCAGTGAAGAAAGCTAATGGCATGTTAGCCTTCGCAACGAGAGGATTTGAGTACAGGAGCAAAGAGATCCTTCTGCAGTTGTACAGGGCCCCTGGTGAGACCACATCTGAGGTATTGTGTGCACATTTGGTCTCCCAATTTGTGGAAGGACATTCTTGCTATTGATGGAATGCAGCGCAGGTTCACGAGGTTAATTCGCAGGATGGCGGGACTGTCATATGATGAAAGAATGGAGCGACTGGGCTTGTATTCACTGGAGTTTAGAAGGATGAGAGGGATCTTATAGAAACAGATACAATTATTAAGGGATGCAGGAAACATGTTTCCGATGTTGGGGGAGTCCAGAACCAGGTGCCACAGTTTAAGAATCTGGGGTAGTCCATTTAGTACTGAGATGAGGAAAAACTCTTTCACCCAGAGAGTTGTGAAGTAGTGAAATTCTCAGAAAGGCCAGACTGTGAGTGGGAGGGGGAGTTGAAGTGCTCAGCCACCGGGTCTGACCTTTCTGTCATGGGCCTCCTCCAGTGCCATAGTGAGGCCCACCGGAAATTGGAGGAGCAGCACCTCATATTTCGCTTGGGCAGCTTGCAGCCCAGCGGTATGAACATTGACATCTCCAACTTTAGACATTTCCTCTGTCTCTCTCCTATTCCCCCCTCCACTTCCCAGTTCTCCCACTGTCTTCCTGTCTCCATCTATATCCTTTCTTTGTCCCGCCCCCCTGACATCAGTCTGAAGAAGGGTCTCGACCCGAAGCGTCACCTATTCCCGCGCGGACTAATGTGACACACTCTCTCCCCTTTCACTCTCCCCTTCTCTCTCTCACACTCACCCCATCTCTCTCTCTCTCTCGCTCCTCTCATAAAATAAACTAAATAAACTAAACTAAATTAAAGAGCTCTCGGGGCGAGCGGAAGCTAGGAATATGGGGAGAAGCAGGCACAGGTTACTGATTGTGGATGATCTGCCATGATCACAATGAATGGCGGTGTTGGCACGAAGGGACAAATGGCCTCCTGCGCCTATATTCTACGTTTCTATGTCTCTAAACTAAAAATAATCTCTCCCCTTTCTCTCCCCCTCCCCCTCACAATAATCAATTAATTCACAATAATAAACTAAACTAATATTTGATATTCTTTCTCGCATTCCATTTTATAATAAATTCAACAATAAACTAAACTAATATTTGTTACCCACTCTCTCCCCCCCCTCACTCTCTCTCCCCTCTTTCTCTACTTCTCTTTCCCTCCCCCCCATTTTATAAGACTACATTTACAACAATCAATTAAACTAAACTAATATTTGATACCAACTTCCCGCTCCCTCTCTCCCCACTCTCCCCTCCCCTCCCTCTCCCGACCTCTCCTATCTCTCTCCTCTCTCTGCCCTCTCCCTCTCTCCTTTTTCTCCCCAGTCTCTCTCTCTTCCCCAGTCTCTCCACCTCTCTCTCCCCCTCTCTCTCTCTTCCCCTCGCCTCATTTCTCTCTCTCTCCTCTCTTTTGACTAAATAAAATAAACTGTTAAAATAAAAACTAAACTCTCCCCTCTCTTCCTCCTCTCTCTCCCCCTCTCTCTCCCTCTCCCTTTCTCCCCCTCTCGCTTCCCCCTCTATCTCACCTCTCTCTCACTTCCCTCACTCTATCCTCCCTCTATCTTACCCCTCTCTCTCTCTCACCCCCCTCTCTCCCTTCCTTCAGTCTCTCCCCGTCTCTCATTCCCCTCTCCCCCTCTCTCTCTCCCCCTCTCCACTTCATTTTCATAAATTTACAATAATAAACTAAACCAATATTTGATACCATGTCCCCCCATCCATTTGAGAACAAAATTTACAATATATTAAGCTAATATTTATTACCCCCTCTCTCTCCCTCCCCTCCCTCCCCTCCCTCCCCGCTCTCTCTCTCTCTCCCCTCTCTCTCCCCCTCTTTCTCTCCCCCGTGTACTATATAAGAATACATTTAAAAGTCACAGCGTCATGGAGTCATGCAGCACGGAAATATCCGGCCCAACTCGCCCACTCCAGTGCAACTTGCCCCTTCTATCCCAGTCCTACCTGCCCGCTTTGGCCCATATCCCTCTCAACCCGTCCCATCCACGTACATGTCTAAATGTTTCTTAAACGTTGCACTAGTACTTGCCTCTGGCAGCCCGTTCTATACACCCACCACCCTGTGTTTACGAGGACATTCTGTTTTATGTGTGCGAGACTTGTAGCCGATATCTGACTTTCCTCATATAGGCACAGACACAAAGTAAACCAGCTCGGAGATCAGAGGCGGTTCCATCTAACAAGTCGGTTCATTAAAGGCCTTATCGACGCACAAAGGGAAACACTCTATGGAGACCCACCTCTCTCTCTCCTCTCCTGTACTCTCTCCCCCTCTCCTCCCTCTCTCCCCTCCCCCCTCTCCCCCATACCCCCTCTCTGTAACACAAAGCTCTCTCTCTCTCTCCCCCTCTCTAATTCTACTATCAGTTATGACCTTATGACAAACAGGGGGAGTATTGGGGAGTGGAGGAGGTGTGTGGGAGAGAGAGGGGTAGTATGGAAATGAGAAGAGTGGTAAGAGAGAGTGCGGTGGAGCATTGGGAGAGATAGGGGGAGTGTGGGGAATGTGAGGGGTAGGAGTGTGTGTAGAGAGGGGCATGTGCGTGGGGAGAGAGATGGAGAGGCATGTGGGGGAGAGAGGAGGAGGAGTGTGGGGAAAAGAATGGGAGGAGTGGTGAGTGTGTGGGGAGAATGTAGGAGTGTGGGGATGGAGAGTGGGAGGAGAGTGGGGAGAGAGGGGGTGCGGAGAGAGAGGGGGGTGTGTATGGGGAGAGAGATTGGAGGAGTGTGGCAAGACAGAGGGGAGAGTGGGGAGAGAGTTGGTTGGAGTGTGGAGAGGGGGAGGAGGTGGGAAAACAGAATCGGAAAAGTGGGGAGAGAGAGAGGACAGAGAACGGGAGGAGGGAGAGAGAGAGAGAGTGAGGTGTGTTGGGAGAGACGCATAATGTGTTATTCTTTCAATCGTATCTAGCAGAAAGTTATTGACTCTTTATCACCGCTGCCTATTAAAGTGAAAATAACAAATAAATACGTCTGCACCCGCCAACGTGGATAGAACAACAAGATGCAGTGAGAGCTCATTATAGATGAGATTAATTACTGAAATTGTCACTGCTTATCCAGACCCATCATTGACCACACTGATAATGTCGCTGCTGATCCAGAGCCATTACTGACCACAATGATATTACTGCTTATCCAGACCCATCACTGACCACACTGATAATGTCACTGCTTATCCAGACCCATCACTGACCACACTGATAATATCACTGCTTATCCGGACCTTTGACAAAGTCTCCCATGGTAGACCGATCCAGGAGGTGAAGGCAGTTAACAGTGACTTGGTCGCATGAATTCAAAACTGTCTGAATGATAGAAAAAAGAGGGTTGTGGTAGAAGGGCAATATTCAGGCTGGAGGTCTGTGACCAGTAGTGATATACAGGGATCTGTGCTGGGACCTCTACTGTTTGTGATACACATAAATGACTTGGGCGTGAATATACACGGGTTGCTTTGTAAGTTTGCGGATGACACCAAGATTTCTGGAGTTGTGGAATGTGAGGGAGGCCGTCTCAGTATTCAGTGGCGTATAGATCAAGCAGGGAGATGGGACGTGTGGGGGAAATCACAGATGCAAATTATTCTGAGCAAGTGTGACATGTTGGGTGGTCAAATGTGAGTGCAAAATATACAATTAAAGGCATGACCCTTAACAGCAGTGATGTATAAAAGTATCTTGCGATCCAGGTTCACAGCTCTCCGAAGGTGATAACGGCAGTGGACAGTTATAAAGAGGCATATGGTACAGTTTCGTTCATTGGTCAAGGAGTGGTGGTCTGTCTCAGGGATTGGTGCTGCACTCATTGTTGTTTGTCATCTGTGTCAATGAGTTGCCTGAGAATGTAACGGACTAATGTAAAAGTTTGCAGTTGACACGAAAGTAGGCGGTATCACAGGCATTGAAAATGGTTGGCAAGGATTAAGTAGGAACTTTTTCAAATTGGAAAGTGGCCTGAAAATTTTCAAATAGTGTTTCTTGCAGATGTGTGAGATTTTAAATTAGGGAAGACAAGCCAGGGCATGATCTTCACCGTGAATGGTAGTTAGCTGGGTAGTGTTGTAGAGCAGAGGGAACTCAGAATAAAAGTACATAGTTGCAAGAAAAGGGATGTAACAGGGGGAAAGGGTGGTAGAGAAGGTTTTTTTGGCCCACTGTCTTCATCAGCTAGTGAATAAAATGTAGAAGTTGGAAAGTTATGTTCAGGTGGACCAGACGTTGGTGAGGATGCACTTGGAGTAACGTGTATAATCTGCCGTCACCATGTTTAGGAAATATGCTACTAATTTGCAAAGAGTGCAGAAGATAATTTCAACACGTTGCCAGAAAACAAGGGTCGGAGCTACAGGGAAATGTTGGGCTCGCCAGGACTTTATTCCATTGAGCGCAGCAGGCAGTGCAGTGACCTCATAGAGGTGGACAGTGTCATAGGTAACGTCATAATGGGAACACTAAGACATTTGGACAGGTACATGAGGGGAATGGTTTAGAGGGAGATGATCCATATGCCGGGAAATGGGAATAGTTCAGATGAACTAAAATGCACCATCCCTCCCCATGAAACACGGCAACCTTTGTCTCAAAATTTGCGCCAGGTACAGCACTAACAGACAAACTGCTTTTAAATGGCCCTTGGATATTTTATTACCACTGAACTCTAACCTTGAAATCAAGGGAATTAAACATCGATAGATGTCCACATTTCTCAAAGATGCAGATTAAGCAGAAAACATTTAATTGCCTGTCATATACATTGGTGATTTTTAATAACAGTCCCTGATCATTGAAGTGCTAATTTCAGTTTCTACGGGTGCCAGGTTTGCACTGCATGATGAGAGATATGCTCTCTTGAATGACTTGATAAATAAGCACATAAATGAAGTCTGCGTGTGTGGCAGCTTTCTCTGTGCCGCTGTGTGGACAGCCCAGACGGATGAGTTGGTCATTTACTCTCAGACCGACCTTACTGTCTGGTCTGTGTGTTTGAATTCACATCTACCTGTCACCTGGTCTGAAGTAGTTCACCACAAAATAAACTGCAGATTGAACAGAGCCACAGCTAGTGTTCACCGGCTGGAACTAATATTCCCCACTGGGCGAAGTACACAGAACATTTACCCATCTCCCCGTTTCTCAGATCTGAAGCTGCATTTTAATTTTCAGCACTTGTGTTATTCTTTCAAATGTATGCCGGAGAGAGTTAATTAGCATTTCTAACCTGTGTTAATTAAGAAGAAAATAATAAGTTAACGCATCTTCAGCTGCCGTGTTTACCAGCGTGGATAGAGCAGCAAGATGGAGTTAGTGCTCATTAAAGTTCAGATTAATTATGGATATTGAACGAGTTAACAATAGACAATAGGTGCAGGAGGAGGCCATTCGGCCGTTCGAGCCAGTACCACCATTCAATGTGATCATGGCTGATCATTCTCAATCAGTACCCCGTTCCTGCCTTCTCCCCTTACCTCCTGACTCCGCTATCCTTAAGAGCTCTATCTAGCTCTCTCTTGAATGCATTGAGAGAATTGACCTCCACTGCCATCTGAGGCAGAGAATTCCACAGATTTACAACTCTCTGAAAACGTTTTTAATCATCTCCGCTCTAAATGGCCTACCCTTTATTCTTAAACTGTGACCCCTTAATAATCTTATATGTTTCGATAATATCCCCTCTCATCCTTCTAAATTCCAGTGTATACAAGCCTCGTCGCTCCAGTCTTTCAACATATGACAGTCCCGCCATTCCGGGAATTAACCTAGTAAATCTACGCTGCACGCCCTCAATAGCAAGAATATCCTTCCTCAACCCCTGTAGAATCGAACATTTGAATTAAAAGGAAGGGATTCTTTGAGAAGATGTCGGAAAAATGGATCGTTTATTTCAATCATGACGCCAACTGGATAAATGCCGAGCTAGATATTGGAAGACTGTGTTGTATAGAACTAGATGATATGTTTGTGCGAATATTGAAATATCTCTAGATAACCAATCATTCTTACTTTATTATATTTTATTTGGTAAGTGTACCACACTGTCTTGTTCAAATGTATTTATTTATCTATTTATCTCCTTTATTTATTTAGTTATCAATTCATTTATTTATTTATTTTTGTTGTTTTTCTTATTTTATTTTAGTCATGTTGATGGTGTTGTACTGTTTTGTATATTTCTCAGTGAAAAAAACAATAAAAACAGAAGAGACAAAAAAGAAAGAATTCTTTATTTCACATCATATCAAATGTAAAACAACGGGTCAGATTTAATGAGATCATGTCACTGCTTATCCAGACCCATCACTGACCACACTGATAATGTCACTGCTTATCCGGACCCATCACTGACCACACTGATAATGTTACTGCTTATCCAGACCCATCACTGACCACACTGATAATGTCACTGCTTATCCAGACCCATCACTGACCACACTGATAATGTCACTGCTTATCCAGAGAGAAAGAGAGTGAAGAGTGTGGGGAGGAAGAGGGGAGGAACGTGGAGAGAGAGGGAGGTGTGTGGGGAGAGTAATGGGAGGAGTGGAGGGAGGGGATGGAGGGTGGGAAGGGAGGGGGTTTGGGGAGAGGAATTGAATAGTGCGGGGAGAGAGAGGGAGTGGGGAGATAGAGTAGGCAGGATGAATGTGGGGAGCGAGAGAGGAGTGTGAGGAGAGAGAGGGGGATTGTGGGGAGAATGACGGGGAGGACTGTGGGGAGAGAGGGGGTTTTAGTGGATGGGGAGGGAGGAGTGTGAGAGAGAGGGTGGAAGGATTGTGTGGGGAGTGGGATGAATGTGGGGATGGAGGGGGGAGTGGGGGAGAGTGGGGGAGAGGGAGAGGAGATGGGTGTGAGAGAGAGGAAGGTGTGTGGTGAGAGAGAGAGGGAGGAGTGTTGAGGGAGGATGGGGATTGTGGAGAGAAATGAGGAATGTGGGAATTGAGAGGGGAGGACTGTGGGGAGAGGGGGGAGTGGGCAATAGACAATAGACAATAGACAATAGGTGCAGGAGTAGGCCATTCAGCCCTTCGAGCCAGCACCGCCATTCAATGCGATCATGGCTGATCACTCTCAATCAGTACCCCGTTCCTGCCTTCTCCCCATACCCCCTCACTCCGCTATCCTTAAGAGCTCTATCCAGCTCTCTCTTGAAAGCATCCAACGAACTGGCCTTCACTGCCTTCTGAGGCAGAGAATTCCACACCTTCACCACTCTCTGACTGAAAAAGTTCTTCCTCATCTCCGTTCTAAATGGCCTACCCCTTATTCTTAAAATGTGGCCCCTTGTTCTGGACTCCCCCAACATTGGGAACATGTTTCCTGCCTCTAATGTGTCCAATCCCCTAATTATCTTATATGTTTCAATAAGATCCCCCCTCAACCTTCTAAATTCCAGTGCATAGAAGCCTAATTGCTCCAGCCTTTCAACATACGACAATCCCGCCATTCCGGGAATTAACCTACGGAGAGAGAGGAGTGTGAAAGAGAGGGAGGAAGGATAGTGTGGAGAGTGAGTTAGAGGAATGTGAGGATGGAGGGGAGGAGTGGGGAGAGTGAAAGAAGGGTGGGGGATGAATGTAGCGAGAGCGAGGGGTACAGGGGAAAGATGTACAAGAGGAGTGATGGGAGATAGTGGAGGAGTGGGGAGTGAGTGGGGGAATGTGGCAGAGAAAGGGGAGGGTAGATATAGAGGAAGGGGTGAGGCGAGAGAGGGGAGATATGTGGGAAAGAGAGATGGGGCAGAGAATGGACGAATGGGGAGAGAGGGGAGGAGATAGAGGTGGAGGTGTGTGGGGAATGAGGGGGGATGTGGGGAGAGAGAGGGGAGGAATGGGGAGGCAGAGGGGGAGGAGTGTGGGGACACAGAATGAGAGGAGTGGTGAGTGTGTGGGGAGAAAGACAGAGTGTGGGGTGGAGAGTGAGAGGAGAGTGGGGAGAGAGGGGGTGTGGAGAGAAAGGGAGAGGCGTGTGGGGAGAGAGGTTGGAGTGTGGCAGGACAGATGGGAGTGTGGGGAGATAGTGGGGAGGAGTGTGGAGAGAGTGGAGGAGGTGGGAAGTCAAAGGGTCGGAAAATTGGGGAGCAAGAGGGGGGATTAGTATGGGGGAGAGTGAATGGACGGAGGGGGAGGGAGAGAGGCAGAGAGAGTGAGAAGTGTTGGGGGAGACGCATTATGTGTTACTCTATCACTCGTATGCCGGAGAAAGTTATTTACTCATTTTAATCGCTGCCTATTAAAATGAAAATAACAAATAAATATGTCTGCACCGGCCAACGTGGATAGAACAGCAAGATGCAGTGAGAGCTCATTAGAGATGAAGTTAATTACTGATAATATCACTGCTTATCTAGACCCATCACTGACCACACTGATAATGTTGCTGCTTATCCAGACCCATCACTGACCACACATATAATGTCACTGCTTATCCAGACCCATCACTGACCAGACTGATAATGTCACTGCTTATCCAGACCCATCACTGACCACACTGATAATGTCACTGCTTATCCACACCCATCACTGAACACACTGATAATGTCACTGCTTATCCAGACCCATCACTGACCACACTAACGTCACACACAGGTATGTTCTTTGTATCATCCATTCCAAGGACACCACTCATACTGTAACAACCAGCTATCCATGGCACGCTGCTCAGATATATTTTCACCAGTGACACCTTTGACAACATTTGCTTCGTGCTGATTAGTATGGACACCACTCAACTCGCTGATGGTTTCACTTCCCATCTGCGTCTGATTCTGAACACACTTACACAACAAATGAACACCCAAATACAGACAAATCAAGACTTAACTGCTCTTCCAAGTTCCAGCGCTCTCATCAGTTGTACTTCGAATATCTGTGAGGCCCTTTTGTGCAGTGCTGGTCACCATATTATAGGAATGATGTCCTGTTGCCAGAGACAGTGCGGAACAGATTCACCAGGATGTTATCTGGAATGAACAGCATTAGTTTGAAGACAGAATCAATTGGGTGGGCTTGGTCTCCTTGGAGCGCAGGAGGATGAGGGGTGATCTCAGAGACGTGTTTTAGATCATGAAAGGAATAGATCGGGCGATGCTCAGGTTCTCCTGCCCTTAGTAGGAGAATCGAGGTCCAGAGGACGTACGTTTAAGGTGAAGGGGAAATGATTGAATAGGAATCTGAGGGGTAACGTTTTCACACAATGGGTGGTGGATGTATGGAACAAACTGCCAGATGAGGAATTTGAGGCAGGGACTATCCCAACGTTTATGAAATAGTTAGAAAGGTTGGGTACATGAATAGGACAGATTTGGTGGGATATGGACCAATGCAGACAGGTGGAACTAGCGTAGATGGGGCCTGTTGGCTGACGTGGGCAAGTTGGGCCGAAGGGCCTGATTCCACACCATATCAATCTATGACTATATGAGTACAGGGCTGAACTACCTCCTCTGGAAGTTCGTTCCACACACCCACCACGGGTTTTGGCAACATCCTCGTAAATCTCCTCCATCACCTTTCCATATTGACACCTTCTTTCCTGTATCATGGTGCCCAAAACTGAACACAATACTCCAAATGCAGCCTCACCAACGTCTTACACAACCGCAACATAACCTCTATACACAATGCTCTGACAAAAGACGGCCAATGTAACAAAATACTTTTTGACCACACCATCAACCTGTGACGCTCTGTACCTATTTCAACACACTATGTACCTGTCGTCCTAGATCCATTTGTTCTACAGTTAATTCACCTTCCTGCCTCGTATACAGGTCAACGGTACTGACACTTCTGAACTCAGTGATGGTTTCACTTCCTATATGCGTCTGATTGTGAATACACTTGCACTACAGCTGAACATCCAAATAAAGAATAATCAAGACTTAACTGCTCCTCCAACTGCAGCGCTCTCCTCAGTCATACTTCAAATATCTGCGAAGCCCTTTTGTGTAGTTCTGGTCACCATATTATACCAATGATGTCCTATTGCCAGAGGCAGTGCTGAACAGATTCACCAGGATGTTATCTGGAATGGACAGCGTTAGTTTGAGGACAGATTTGATCAGGTGGGATTGATCTTATTGGAGCAAGAATGTACATGGACGACCTTACTGAGGCTTGTAAAATTATGTCAACTACAGCAGGGTTGAGTAGATGGTCGCAGTTATTTCCCAGGCTGGGAGAATCTGAACCCAGAGAAGTTACGTTTAATCGAAAGGGGAGAGATTTAAGGGAATTCTGACTTCAAAGATGGTGCAATCTTTTCATTTGAGGCGGTGGGGACAGATACCATCTCAGCAAATAAACAGCATTTGGACAGGCGTTTGTTTCGGATAGGAATGGACAGATATGGGACAAATACAGGTGAATGAGATTACCGTAGATAGGTATCTCGGTCCGCATGGACCGCTGGGCTGAAGGGCCTGTTTCCCTGTTGTTCACATGACTGGAATCAGCGGTTCTGTAATCACTAATGTGCTCTGTCATCGGCCTCCCCAGTTGTAGCCACATTGCAGACACATCACTGACTGCACAACAGTGGCGATACTGTATTGGGTGGTGGTGTCACCAACAACGGAGGCACATTGTTCATCTCCCTCGCAAGTGTCCAACAGGTGCTTCACTCTCCTTAAACTAAACTCTAGCCTAGAAATCCGAGGAATTAAACGCCAATAGGTGTCGAATGTTCTCACACCTGCAGTTTAAACAACAAAATGATATAACTGCCTATCATATACGTTGGTCGTTTTAATATGTCTCGGATCATTGAAGTGTTTCTTTCAGTTTCTATGTGTACCAGATATACACAACAGGAAGGGAGAAATGCTCTCTTGAATTAATTAATAAATAGACACAGAAATACAGACTGAGTGTGCGTGAGAGCTCTCTTAACTTCACTGGAATTTAGGATGAGAGAGGATCTTGTCGAAACATACAGAATTCTGAAGAAGGGTCTCCACCTATTCCTTCTCCCAAGAGATGCTGCCTGTCCCGCTGAGTTACTCCAGCTTTTTGTGTCTATCTGTTGAAACCAGCATCTACAGTTCCTTCTTACACATATACATATCTTAAGGGATTGGACAGGCTAGATACAGGAAAAATGTTCCCGATGTTGTGGGAGTCCAGAAAAGGGATCACAGTTTACGAATAAGGGGTAGCTCAATTATTACTGAGATGAGGAAAAACTAATCTGTCGTCGACCTCCCCAGTTGAGATGAATTGTGAATCTGTGGAATTCTCTGCCACAGAAGTCAGTGGAGGCCAATTCACAGGAGGTTTTCAAGAGAGAGTCAGATATGGCTCTTACTGCTAACGGAATAAAGCTGCATGGGGAGAAAGCAGGAACGGGGTACTGATTTAGGATGGTCGGCCTTGATCATATTGAATGGCGGTCCTGGCTCAAAAGGCCAAATGGCAAATTCCTGCAACTATTTTCTATGTTTCTATGTTTCTGAACCATTGTGGACAGCCCAGACGGGTGAGTTGGTCATTAACTCTCAGACCGTCTTTGTTGTCAGGTCTGTAGGTTTGAATTAGCATCAACCTGTCAACTGGTCTGAAGTAGTTCAATAAAAAATAAACTGCAGATTGAACAGAACCTTGCCTTGTGTTCACCGGCTGGAACTAATATTCCCCACTGGGTGAATGGCACAGCACAATTGCTCAACTCTCCCTATCTCAGATCTGAAGCTGCATTTTAATTTTCAGCATTATGTGTTATTCTTTAAATTGTGTGCCGGAGAGAGGCAATTAGTATTTATAACGATTGTTAATTAAGATGAAAATCGCAAATGAATGCATCTTCACCTGCCGTGTTTACCAGCGTGGATAGAGCAGCAAGATGGAGTTAGTGCTCATTGCAGATGAGATTAATTACAGATACTGAACGTACGTTAACCCTTTACAGTCAAACATCTGCAATAATGCAAATCATATGTTTGTTATCCACTTTGGTATAAAATATAAAACACAGGAGTTAAGATGAAATGGAAGTATCACAACCTGATGCTTAGACAGAGAAACATAGAAAAATAGAAAACAATTGCAGGAGTGGGACATTCGGCCCTCGAGCCTGCACCACTATTCAACATGATCATGGCTGATCATCCTAAATCAGTAACCCGTTCCTGCTTTCTCCCCATATCCTTTGTTTCCGTGACCCGAAGTGCTATATCTAACTTTTGCTTGAAAGCATCCAGTAAATTGGCCTCCACTGCCTTCTGTGGCAGAGAATTCCACAGATTCACAACTCCCTGGGTGAAAAGTTTATCCTCACATCAGTCCTAAATAGTAAACCTCTTATTCTAAAACTGTGACCCCCGGACTCCCCCAACATCGGGAACATATTTTCTCATACAGCCTGTCCAATCCCTTAAGAATTTTATGTTTCTATAAGATTATAAGATCAGTGATAATGTCACTGCTTATCCCGACCCACCACTGACCACACTGATAATGTCACTGCTTATTCAGACCCATCACTGACCACACTGATAATGTCACTGCTTATCCAGACCCATCACTGACCACACTGATAATGACACTGCTTATCCAGACCCATCACTGACCACACTGATAATGTCACTGCTTATCCATAGCCATCACTGACCACACTGATAATGTCACTGTTTATCCAGACCCATCACTGACCCCCCTGATAATGTCACTGTTTATCCAGACCCATCACTGACCACACTGATAATGTCACTGTTTATCCATAGCCATCACTGACCACACTGATAATGTCACTGCTTATCCAGACCCATCACTGACTGCACTGACGTCACACACAGGTAATTTCTTTGAATCATCCATTCCAAGGACATCTCACATAACAACCAGTTCCCAGTTCCGTCGCACAATGCTCAGATATATTTTCACCAGTGAAATCATTGGCAACATTGGCCTCGTGCTGAGCCACGGTAGATGATTGAACAAATATGCAGGTTACTGACCCACAGCTAACCATTGAACAGAAACTCTGACTGTTAATGTTAAAAAACAAGTGTGATTAACATGATTTGGCTTGAAGTGGATGATCAGCCATGGTAACAAAGAATGGCGGTGCTGGCTCGAAGGGCCTAATGGCCTCCTCCTGCACCTATTTTCTATGTTTCTATGTTTCGAAGTGAATCTGTTCTCCGATCCCAGGACAGAGATCTATGGACAAGTGAGGAATGTCTTACTGCCCTATTTGTGCACACACCCTCCAGTTATAGAGACATGGAGTCAGAGAATCTTAGAGGCTTCGGCCCAGACTGCCCACACTGGCCAACATGTCTCATCCACACTAGTCCCACCTGCCTTCGATCGGCACATATCCCTATCAATGGCTAATCGATGCCTGTCTAAATGGTCCTTCAAGTTTGAGAGAGTATTTTTGTGTTAGCACCTTAATATAATACATTTTATAATGAGTAGCTTTAGTATCTCTGTACCTGATAGTACCTTTTATAGTCAGCTTTTTTAAGAAGTGAGCAAAAAAGGTCGATCAGGGCAGATCTGTAGATATTGAATACATGGACTTCAGCATTGTATTCGAGAAGGTTCCTCGTGGTAGCTTGCTCTTGAAGGTTAGATCGCATGAGACGCAAGGAGAGATAGCTGAATGGATAGCAAATTGGCTTCATGGAAGGAAGCAGAGGGTGATAGTGGAAGGTTGCTTCTCAGACTGGACGCCAGTGACTAGTGGCATGCGTCAGGGTTCGCTGCTGGGCCCGTTACTGTTTGTCATCTATATCAAAGATTTGGATGAGATCACGCAGCGGCAAGATTAGCAAGTTTGTAGTTGAAACAAAAGTGGGTTGTTTTGCAGTCAGTAAAGATGTTTGTTATGAAGTGCAATATGATCTTTATCGATTAGTCACGTGTACTGAGGAATGGTTGATGGAATTAATGCAGATAAATATGAGAAGCGTAGAAACATAGAAAATAGGTGCAGGAGGAAGCCATTTGGCCCTTCTAGCCAGCACCGCCGTGCATTGTGATCATGGCAAAGCATCCACAATCAGTAACCTGTGCCTGCCTTCTCCCCATATCCATTGATTCAGCTTGGCCCTAGAATTCCAGCTAACTCTCTTGTAAATTCATCCAGTGTGTTGGCCTCCACTGCCTTCGTAGGCAGAGAATTCCACAAATTCACAACTCTCTGGGTGAAAAAGTTTTTTTTCACCTCAGTTTGAAATGGCCTCCCCTTTAATCTTAGACTGTGCCCCCCTTGTTCTGGACTCCCCCAACATCGGGAATTTTTTTCCTGCATCTAGCTTCTCCAGTCCTTTTATAATTTTATCCATTTCTATAAGATTCCATCTCATACATCTGAATTCCAGTGAATACAAGCCCAGTCTTTCCAATCTTTCCTCATTTGACAGTCCCGCCATCCCGGGGATTAACCTCGTGATTCAACGATGCACTGCCTCAATCGCAAGGATGTCCTTCCTCAAATTAGGAGACCAAAACTGCACACAATATTCCAGATGTAGTCGCACCATTGCCCTATACAAATGCAGAAGGACCTCTTTACTCCTATAGTCAAATCAAAGTATGGTATTGCAAAGTGAGGTATTGCATTTTGAGAAATCTAACCTGGGCAGGACCGACACAGTGAATGTTAGGGTTCTGGGTAGTGTTGTAGGGCAGAGGGATCTAGGAGTGCAGGTGCACAGTTCCTTGAAGGCGGAAGCACAGGTCGATCTGGTGTTGACAAAAAGGCTTTTGGCACATTGGCCTTTATCAGCCAGAGTATGGAGTATGGATGTTGGGAGGTCATGTTGCAGTAATATAAGACCTTCGTGAGGCTGCATTTGGAGTATTATGTTCTGTTCTGGGTACCGTGTTATAGGAAGGACGTTGCCAAACTGGAAACGTTCCAGGTACATTTTACGAGGATAGTGCCAGTGTCTGACCTGTAGGAAGAGGTTGAGTAGGCTCGGACTATCCATTGGAGCACAAGAGGAAGAGGGGTGATCTTATTTAGGTGTATTTGATCATGAGAGGAATTGATCGGATAAATGCACAGATTCTCTTGCCCTGAGTACGAGAATCGAGCTCCAGAGGACATACTTTTAACATGAATAGGAAAAGCTGTCATTGGAATCGGTGGGATAACTCTTTCACACAAAGGGTGGTGGATGCATGGAACAAGCTGCCAGAAGAGGTAGTTGAGGCAGGGACAATCCCAACATTTAAGAAATTGTTAGACAGGTACACGAATAGGAAGGGTTTGGAGGGATATGGATGAAACGGAGGCAGGTGGGAGCAGGGACATTTTGGACGGTGTGGGCAAGTTGGGCCGAAGGGCCTGTTTCCACAACATATCACTCCATGACTCTATGAGCACCGGCCTGAAAAACCTCCTCTGGCAACTCGTTCCATTCACCCACCAAACTTTGTGTGATAAATTACCCCTCAGGTTCCGATGAAATTTTCCCACCTCATCTTAAACCTCCGTCCCATGGTTCTTGCTTCCCCTTCTCTGTGCGCCTGCCAGGTGTATTCCTTTCATTATTTTGTTCACCTCTAAAAGATCACCCCAGTTAATCCTGCGCATCAAAGAATAAATTACTAGCCTGCTGAATCTGTGGCTGTAGACCAGGCCCTCCAGTCCTGGCAACATCCTCGTAAATCTGCTCTACGCCCTTTGCAGATTTACACCATTTTCCCGATACTACGGTGCCCAACACTGAACACAATAATCTAAATATGGACTCACCAACGTCTTAAACAATTGCAACATGACCTCCCAACTTCAAAACTCAAAGCTCTCGCTGATGAAGGCCAATGTGCCTAAAGCCTTTTCGACCAAACTATTTACCTATGACGCTACATTTAACGCACTGTGTACCTGTCGTGCTAGATCCCTCTGCTCTACAGTTAATGCATTTTTTTGTCTCGGTTCCAGCTCATCGGGACTGACACCCCTGAATTCACAGATGGTTTCATTTCCAATCTGCGTCTGATTCTGAACAAACCTGCACTGCAGCTGAACATGAAATTATAGAAAAATCAAGACTAAACTGCTCCTCCACGTGCAGCGGCCTCCTCAGTTGTGCTTCAAATATCTGCGAGGCCCTATTGTGTAGTTATGGTCACCATATCATGGAAATTATGTCCTATTGCCAGAGACAGTGCGGAATAGGTTCACCAGGATGTTATCTGGAATGAATAGTTAGAAGACAGATTAGATCTGTGCTGGGCTCAATGTTGTTTGTCATCCATATCAATGAGTTGCATGAAATTGTACAAAGACTAATTTTTAAGTTTGCAGTTGACACTAAAGTAGATGGTATCACAGACTGAAAATGTTTAGCAAGAATTAAAGCAGGAACTTTCCAAATTGGAAAATGGGCTGAGAAATAGCAAACGGTGTTTCTTCCAGATAAGTGTGAGATTTTAATTTTTGAAGTAAAATCAGGGCATGATCGTTACCGTGAATGGTAGTTAGCTAGGGAGTGTTGTAGAGCAAAGGGATCCATACATTAGAAGTAACTCCAGCAAGTCTGCAGATGACACAATGCTGGGTGACAGTGTGAACTGCAAAGAGGATGTTAAGAGGTTGCAGGGTGACTACGCCAGGTTGAGTGAGTGGGCAGATGCATGGCAGATGCAATATAATGTAGATAAATGTGAGGTTATCCACTTTGGCAGCATAAACAAAGAGACAGATTACTATCTCAATGGTGTCAGATGAGGTAACGGGGAAGTACAACACGACCTGGGTGTCCTTGTACACCAGTCACTGAAAGTAAGCGTGCAGGTACAGCAGGCATGGAAGAAAGATAATGGCATGTTGGCCTTCATTACGAGAGGATTTGAATAAAGGTGCAAAGAGGATCTTTTGCAGTTGTATTTTTTGGTCTCATAATTTGAGGAAGGACGTTGAGGCAGTGCGCTATATGTTCACGAGGTTAATCCCTGAGATGGCGGGACTGTCATATTAGGAAAGATTGGAAAGACTGGGCTTGTATTTACTGGAGTTTAGAAGGATGAGAGGGGATCTTATAGAGACGTATAAAATTATAAAAGTACTGGACAAGCTAGATGTAGGAAAAATATTTCCAAAGTTGGGGGAGTCTAGTACCAGGAGCCAAAGTCTAAGAATAAAGGGGAGGCCATTTAAAACTGAGGTGAGAAGAAACTTTTTCACCCAGAGACTTGTGAATTTATGGAATTTTCTGCCACAAAAGGCAATGGAGGCCAATTCACTGGATGAATTTGAAAGAGAGTTAGACAGAACTCTAGGGGATGGTGGAATCAAGCGATATGGGGAGAAGGCAGGCACAGGTTACTGATTGTGGATGATCAGCCATGATCACCATGAATGGCGGTGCTCGCTCGAAGGGTCTAATGGCCTCCCCCTGCACCTATTTTCTATGTTTCCAAGTTTCTATGTTACATAGTTCAAAGAAAAGGGACGAAACAGGGAGGTGGGGTGGTGGAGAAGGTTTTTTGAAGCACTGTCTTCATCAATCAGTGAATAAAATTTAGAAGTTGGAAAATTATATTCAGTTCGACAAGACGTTGGTGAGGACGCACTTGGAGTAACGTGTATAATTTTCCGTCAGCATGTTTAGGAAATATGCCACTAATTTGTAAAGAGTCCTCAAAATATTTTACAACACGTTGCCAGAAAACAAGGGTCGGAGATACAGGGAAAGGCTGGGCTGCGAGGACTTTATTTCATGAAGCGCAGCAGGCAGTGAAGTGATCTCATGGAGGGGCAGGGTATCATAGGTAACATAGTAATATCAACACAAAGTCATTTGGACAGGTACATGAAGGGAATGGTTTAGAGGGAGATGATTCATATGCCGGTAAATGGGAATACTTCAGATGAACTAAAATGCACCATCCCACCCCATGAAACACGGCAGCCTTTGGCCAAACGTTGCGCCAGGTACAGCACTAACAAATATACTGCTTTTAAATGGCCCTTGGATATTCTGTTACCACAGAACTCTAACCTTGAAATCATGGGATTTGCCTGTCATATATATTGGTCATTTTTGATAACAGTCCCTGATCATTGGAGTGTTTATTTCAGTTTCTACGTGTGCCAGGTTTACACTGCATGATGGGAGATATGCTCTCTTGAATTGCATGATAAATAAGCACATAAATGAAGTCTGCGTGTGTGGCATCTTTCTCTGTGCCGCTGTGTGGACAACCCAGACAGATGAGTTGGTCATTTACTCTCAGACCGACCTTACTGTCTGGTCTGTGGGTTTGAATTGACTTCTACCTGTCAACTGGCCTAAAGTAGTTCACTACAAAATAAACTGCAGATTGAACAGAGCCACAGCTCGTGTTCACCGGCTGGAACTAATATTTCCCATTGGGCGAAACGCACAGAACATTTACCCAACTCACCCTTTTTCAAATCTGAAGCTGCATTTTAATTTTCCGCATTTTGTGTTATTATTTCAAGTGTATGCCGGAGAGAGTTAATTAGCATTTCTAACCTGTGTTAATTAAGATGAAAATAACAAGTTAATGCATCTTCAGCTGCCGTGTTTACCAGCGTGGATAGAGCAGCAAGATAGAGTTCGTGCTCATTAAAGTTTAGATTAATTATGGATATTGAACTTGAGTTAACCCTTTAGAGTCGAACATTTGAATTAAAAAGAAGGGATTCTTTGAGAGGATCTGGGAAAAATTGATCGTTTATTTGAGTCATGACACCAACTAGATAAATGCCGAGCTAGATATTGGAAGATTGTGTTATATGGAACTAGATGTTATGTTTGTGCGAATATTGAAATATTTCTAGATAACCAACATTGTTACTGTCTTATTCAAATGTATTTATTTATTTATCTCCTTTGTTTATTTATTCATTTATTTTTGTTGTTTTTCTTATTTTATTTTATTTATGTTCATGATGTTGTACTGTTTTGTATATATCTCTGTGAAAAATCAATAAAAACTGAAGAGAAAAAAAAGAAAGGATGCTTTATTTTACATCGTATCAAATGTAAAACATCGGGGTCAGATTTAATGAGATCATGTCACTGGTTATCCAGACCCATTACTGACCACACTGATAATGTCACTGCTTATCCAGACCATTCATTGACAACACTGATAATGCCACTGCTTATCCAGACCCATCACTGACCACACTGATAATGTTACTGCTTATCCAGACCCATCACTGACCAAACTGATAATGTCACTGCTTATCCAGACCCATCACTGACCACACTGATAATGTCACTGCTTGTCCAGACCCATCACTGACCAAACTGATAATGTCACTGCTTGTCCAGACCCATCGCTGACCACACTGATAATGTCACTGCTTATCCAGACCCATCACTGACCACACTGATAATGTCACTGCTTGTCCAGACCCATCGCTGACCACACTGATAATGTCACTACTTATCCAGAGAGAAAGAGAGTGAAGAGTGTGGGGAGGAAGAGGAGATGAGTGTGGGGAGAAAGGGAGCTGTGAGGGGAGAGAAAGGGGAGGAGTGGAGAGAAAGGAGGAGGATTGTGGGGATGGAGGGTGGGAAGAAAGGGAGTGTGGGGAGAGGAATTTAATAGTGTGGGGAGAGAGAGGTAGTGGGGAGAGAGAGGAGGCAGGGTGACCGTGGTGAGCGAGCGGGGAGTGTGGAGAGAGACGGGGAGTGTGGGGAGGAGTGTGGGGAGAAAGGTGGTTTTAGGGGACAGGGGAGGGAGGAGTGTGAGAGAGAGGGAGGAAGGTTTGTGTGGAGAGAGAGTGGGAGGAATGTGGGGATGGAGGGGGTGGAGTGGGGAAGAGGGAGAGGAGGTGGGTGTGGGAGAGAGGAAGGTGTGTGGGGTGAGAGAGAGGAAGGAATGTTGGGGAGGAGGGGGATTGTGGAGAGAAAGGAGGAATGTGGGAATTGAGAGGGAAGGACTGTGGGGAGAGGGAGGGGAGGAGTGGGGATACGGAGGGAGAGGAGTGTGAGGAACGGGAGGAGGGATTGTGTGGAGAGAGAAAGGATGCAGGGGGGAGTGTGGGAGAGGGAGAGGAGGTGGGTGGGGGAGATAGGAAAATGTAGCAAGAGAACGGGAGGAGTGTGGTGAGAGGGTGAGGAGTGGGGAGACAGTGTGGGAGGAGTGTGAAAGAGAGGGAGGAAGGATAGTGTGGAGAGCGAGTTAGAGGAATGTGAGGATGGAGGGGAGGAGTGGGGAGAGTGAAACGAGGGTGGGGGAGGAATGTAGCGAGAGCGAAGGGTACAGGGGAAAGAGGTACAAGAGGAGTGATGGGAGAGAGTGGAGGAGTGGGGAGTGAGTGGAGGAATGTGGCAGAGAAATGGGAGGGGAGGGATAGAGGAAGGAGTGAGGCGAGAGAGGGGAGGTATGTGGGGAGAGAGAGATGGGGCAGAGAATGGACGAACGGGGGAGAGAGATGAGGAGATAGAGGTGGAGGTGTGTGGGGAATGAGGGGGAATGTGGGGAGAGAGAGGGGGAATGGGGGAGACAGAGGGGGAGGAGTGTGGGGACACAGAATGAGAGGAGTGGTGAGTGTGTGGGGAGAAAGACAGAGTGTGGGGTGGAGAATGAGAGGAGAGTGGGGAGAGAGGGGGTGTGGAGAGAGATGGGGAGGTGTGTGGGGAGAGAGATTGGAGGTGGCAGGACAGAGGGGAGTGTCGGGAGAGAGTGGGGAGGAGTGTGGAGAGAGGGGAGGAGATGGGAAGTCAGACGGTCAGAAAATTGGGGAGAGAGACGGGGGATCGGTATGGGAGAGAGAGAATGGACGGAGGGGGAGGGAGAGAGGCAGAGAGAGTGAGGAGTGTTGGGGAGACGCATTATGTGTTACTCACATGTATGCAGGAGAAAGATATTTATTCATTTTAACCACTGCCTATTAAAATGAAAATAACAAATAAAAACGTCTGCACCGGCCAACGTGGATAGAACAGCAAGATGCAGTGAGAGCTCATTAGAGATGAGATTAATTACTGATAGTGTCACTGCTTATCCAGACCCATCACTGACCACACTGATAATGTCACTGCTTATCCAGACCCATCACTAACCACACTGATAATGTCACGGCTTATCCAGACCCATCACTGACCACACTGATAATGTCACTGCTTATCCAGACCCATCACAGACCACACTGATAATGTCACTGCTTATCCAGACCCATCACTGACCACACTGATAATGTCACTGCTTATCCAGACCCATCACTGACCACACTGATAATGTCACTGCTTATCCAGACCCATCACTGACCACACTGACGTCACACACAGGTATGTTCTGTGTATCATCCATTCCAAGGACATCTCACATACTGTAACAACCAGCTACCCAGTTCCATCGCACGCTGCTCAGATATATTTTCACCACCTTTGACAACATTTGCCCCGTCCTGATTGGTACGGACACCTCTGAACTCACTGGTGGTTTCACTTCCCATCTGCGTCTGATTCTGAACACACTTACACTACAAATGATCACACAAATACAGAAAAATCAAGACTTAACTGCTCTTCCAAGTTCCAGTGCTCTCCTCAGTTGTACTTCAAATATCTGCAAGGCCTTTTTGTGTAGTTCTGGTCACCATATTATAGATATGATGTCCTGTTGCCAGAGACAATTCGGAACAGATTCACCAGGATGGTATCTGGAATGGACATCGTTAGTTTGAAGACAGAATCATTTGGGTGGGCTTGGTCTTCTTGGAGCGCAGGAGGACGAAGGGTGATCTCATAGACGTGTTTTAGATCATGAAAGGAATAGATCGGGTAGATGCTCAGCTTCTCCTGCCCTGAGTAGGAGAATCGAGGTCCAGAGGACATACGTTTAAGGTGAAGGAGAAATGATTGAATAGGAATCTGAGGGGTAACATTTTCACACAGTGGGTGTTGAATGAATGGAGCAAACTGCCAGAGGAGGTATTTGAGGCAGGGACTATCCCAACATTCATGAAACAGTTAGACAGGTGCATGAATAGGACAGGTTTGGTGGGAAATGGACCAAATGCAGACAGGTGGGACTAGTGTAGATGTGGCATTTTGGCTGGAGTGGGCAAGTTGGGCCGAAGGGCCTGTTTCCACACCATATCACTCTATGACTCCATGGGTACAGGTTTGAACTACCTCCTCTGGCAGCTCGTTCCACACACCCACCATGCTTTATGTGAAAAATTACCCCTCAGATTCCACAGATTCACAATTCATCTCAACTGGGGAGGCCGACGACAGTTCAGTTTTTCCTCATCTCAGTAATAATTGAGCTACCCCTTATTCGTAAACTGTGATCCCTGTTCTGGACTCCCACAGCATCGGGAACATTTTTCCTCTATCTAGCCTGTCCAATCCCTTAAGAATTGTATATGTGTAAGAAGGAACTGCAGATGCTGGTTTAAACAGAACATAGACACAAAAAGCTGGAGTAACTCAGCGGGACAGGCAGCATCTCTTGGGAGAAGGAATGGGTGGAGACCCTTCTTCAGAATTCTATATGTTTCGTCAAGATCACCTCTCATCCTAAATTCCAGTTAATTCAAGAGAGCTCTCACACACACTCAGTCTGTATTTCTGTGCCTATTTATTAATTAATACGAGAGCGTTTCTCCCTTCCTGCTGTATATATTTGGCACACATAGAAACTGAAAGAAACACTTCAATGATCTGAGACATATTAAAACGACCAACGTATATGATAGGCAGTTATATCGTGTTGTTGTTTAAACTGCAGGTTTGAGAAAATTCGACACCTGTTGGCGTGTAATTCCTCGGATTTCTAGGCTAGAGTTTAATTTGAGGAGAGTGAAGCACCTGTTGGACACTTGTGAGGGAGATGAACAATGTGCCTCCGTTGTTGGTGACACCACCACCCAATACAGTATCGCCACTGTTGTGCAGTCAGTGATGTGTCTGCTGTGTGGCTACAACTGGGGAGGCCGATGACAGAGCACATTAGTGATTACAGAACCGCTGATTCCAGTCATGGGAACTGCAGGGAAACAGGCCCTTCGGCCCGACTCGTCCATTCGGACCGAGATGCATATCTACGGTAATCTCATTCACCTGTATTTGTCCCATATCCCTCCATTCCTATCCGAAACAACGGCTGCCTAAATGCTGTTTATTTGCTGTGATGGTATCTGTCCCCACCGCCTCAAATGAAAAGATTGTTGCATATTTGAAGTCAGAATTCCCTTAAACCTCTCCCCTTTCGATTAAACGTAACTTCCCTGGGTCCAGATTCTCACAGCCTGGGAAATAACTGTGACCATCTACTCAACCCTGCTGTAGTTGACATAATTTTACAAGCCTCAGTAAGGTCGACCCTCTGCATTCTTGCTCCAATGAGATCAATCCCAGCTGGTCAAGTCTGTCCTCAAACTAACGCTGTCCATTCCAGATAACATCCTGTTGAATCTGTTCAGCACTGCCTCTGGCAATAGGACATCATTTGTATAATATGGTGACCAGAACTACACAAAAGGGCCTTGCAGATATTTGAAGTATGACTGAGGAGAGCGCTGCACTTGGAGGAGCAGTTAAGTCTTGATTATTCTTTTTTTGGATGCTCACCTGTCGTGCAAGTGTATTCACGATCAGACGCACATGGGAACTGAAACCATCAGTGAGTTCAGAAGTGTCAGTCCCGTTGACCTGCAACCGAGGCATTAAGTTGAATTAACTGTAGAACAAAGGGATCTAGGACGACAGGTACATAGTGTGTCGAAATAGGTACATAGCGTCACAGGTTGATAGTGTGGTCAAAAAGGCTTTTGTAACATTGATCGTCTTCTGTCAGAGCATTGTGTATAGAGGTTATGTTGCCGTTGTGTCAGACGTTGGTGAGGCTGCATTTAGAGTATTGTGTTCAGTTGTGGACACCATGATACAGGAAAGATGGTGCCAATCTGGAAAGGTGATAGCGGATATTTACGAGGATGTTACCAGGACCAGTGGGCCTGATCTGGAGGGACAGGTTTAGCAGACGAGTACTATATTCCTTGGTGCACAGGAGGATGAGGGATCATCTCTTACAGCTGAACAAAATAATGAGAGGAATAGATCTGGTAGACGCACAGAGAAGGGGAAGCAGGAACCAGGGGGCCTAGGTTTAAGATGAGGGGGGTCTTTAATCGGAACTGAGGGGTATTTTTCACACAAAGGGTGGTGGGTGTGTGGAACGAACTTCCAGAGGAGGTAGTTCAGCCCTGTACTCATAGAGTCATAGAGTGATATGGTGTGGAATCAGGCCCTTCAGCCCAACTTGCCCACACCAGCCAACAGGCACCATCTACCCTAGTTCCACCTGTCTGCATTTGGTCCATATCCCACCATACCTGTCCTATTCATGTACCCGACCTGTATAACTATTTCATAAATGTTGGGATAGTCCCTGCCTCAAATTCCTCATCTGGCAGTTTGTTCCATACATCCACCACCCATTGTTTGAAAACGTTACCCCTCAGATTCCTATTCAATGATTTTCCCTTCAACGTAAACGTATGTCCTCTGGACCTCGATTCGCCTATTCAGGGCAGGAGAATCCGAGCATCCACTCCATCTATTCCTTTCATGGTTTAAAACATGTCTATAAGATCACCCCTCATCCTCCTGCGCTCCAAGAAGACCACCCAATTGATTCTGTCTTCCAACTAACGCTGTCCATTCCAGATAACAGCCTGGTGAATCTGTTCCGCATTGCCTCTGGCAACAGGACATCATATCTAAAATATGGTGACCGGAACTACAAAAAAGGACCTCGCAGATATTTAAAGTACAACTGAGGAG
>NW_027601858.1:0-65 GCF_053455715.1 Rhinoraja longicauda
TGGTACTGTTCATCATTTGCGATGAACTCAACCAATCTCACCTCAGGAATGCACAGGTAACTAAA
>NW_027601858.1:565-9195 GCF_053455715.1 Rhinoraja longicauda
TTGGATATTTCTCTGGAATGCAGGAGGCTGAGGGCTGACTCCATACAAGTTTATAAAATTACTAGACCAAGTGGACCAGTTGGGCCCATTCCGCGTAGAGGGGGGACAGGGAAGGGGAGAGGGTGTCACTGAGTGAGGCCTGGACCCAAAGCCTCTCCAGTATTGTAGTGCCCTCAATCCCCCCACTCAATCCCCTTATCCCCCCCTCCTTCCCCCACTGACCCACTCCATCCCCCCTACCCACCCCCACTTGCCCCTCCCCTGCCCCCACCTCCACTTGCACCTCCCCCAAGCCCTGTCTCCACCCCCATTTCCCCCTCCCCACCCCTATTCCCCCCTCTCCCTCCCCTCAACCCCACACGCCCCCACCTCCCTCCCCTCCCCCTACCCCCCACTCTCCCTGCCCGCACCGCACTCTCCCCCCACCCTGCCCTCCCCCCCAACCCCACTCTTCCCTTCTCTCCCACCCCCACTCTTCTCTTCTCCCACCCCCCCCCCCTCCCCACCCCCGATGGACCTAATGTGATGTTCCAATAATAAATTGGTCCATTTATTATTTTAATTACTTTTTCATCTACAAACCATTGATTCAATAGACAATAGACAATAGGTGCAGGAGTAGGCCATTCGGCCCTTCGAGACAGCACCACCATTCAATGTGATCATAGCTGATCATTCTCAATCTGTACCCCGTTCCTGCCTTCTCCCCATACCCCCTGACTCCGCTATCCTTAAGAGCTCTATCTAACTCTCTCTTGAATGCATTCTGAGAATTGGCCTCCACTGCCTTCTGAGGCTGAGAATTCCACAGATTCACAACTCTCTGACTGAAAAGATTTTTCCTCATCTCCGTTCTAAATGGCCTACCCCTTATTCTTAAACTGTGGCCCCTGGTTCTGGACTCCCCCAACATTGGGAACATGTTTCCTGCCTCTAACATATCCAACCCCTTAGTCTGGCCAACTATCAGACACCTCTTCCTACCTATCCCTGGACCATGACCCCACCGATAAACATCAGACCTTCATCAGCAGCACCATCACCGACCTCACCATCTCCGGCGATCTACCCCTCAGTGCCTCCAATCTCATAGTTCCCCAGCCCCGCACGGCCCGATTCTACCTCCTACCCAAAATCCACAAACACAACTGTCCCGGCAGACCCATTGTCTCTGCCTGCTCATGCCCCACCGAACTTGTCTCTACCTACCTCGACTCCATCCTATCCCCCCTGGTTAAATCCCTCCCCACCTACGTCCAAGACACCTCACACGCTCTCCATCTCCTGGTTAACTTCCGGTTCCCAGGCCCCCACTCCCTCATTTTCACCATGGATGTCCAGTCACTCTACACTTCCATCCCCCACAAGGATGGTCTCGAAGCCCTCCGTTTCTTCCTCGACCGTAGAACCAGCCAATCCCCATCGACCAACACTCTCCTCCGCCTAGTAGAGCTGGTTCTTACCCTCAACAACTTCTCCTTTGACTCCTCCCACTTCCTCCAAACCAGAGGCGTAGCTATGGGCACTCGCATGGGCCCTAGCTATGCCTGCCTCTTTGTCGGGTACGTCGAATAATCCCTGTTCCAGACGTACACTGGCCCCATCCCCGAACTCTACCTCCGCTACATCGACGACTGCATTGGTGCTACCTCTTGCACCCATGCAGAACTCACTGACTTCATACACTTCACCTCCAATTTCCATCCTGCCCTTAAATATACCTGGACTATCTCTGACATCTCCCTCCCGTTTCTGGACCTCACCATCTCCATCACTAGGAGACAAGCTAGTGACGGACATTTACTACAAGCCCACCGACTCGCACAGCTATCTGGACTACACGTCTTCCCACCCGGTCCCTTGCAAAAAGTCTATCCCCTACTCCCAATTCCTCCGTCTACGCCGCATCTGCGCCCGGGATGAGGTGTTTCACACTAGGGCTTCCGAGATGTCCTCGTTCTTCAGAAAACGGGGCTGCCCCTCCTCCATTATAGATGAGGCTCTCACTAGGGTCTCTTCTACATCCCGCAGCTCCGCTCTTGCTCCCCCTCCCCCCACTCGCAACAAGGACAGGATCCCCCTCGTTCTCACCTTCCACCCCACCAGCCACCGGATCCAACATATCATCCACCAACATTTCCGTCACCTACAACGGGACCCCACCACTGGCCATATCTTCCCATCCCCTCCCCTCTCTGCGTTCCGCAGAGACCGTTCCCTCCGTAACTCCCTGGTCCACTCGTCCCTTCCTACCCAAACCACCCCATCCCCGGTCACTTTCCCCTGCAACCGCACGAGATGCAACACCTGTCCCTTTACCTCCCCCCTCAACTCCATCAAAGGACCCAAACAGTCTTTCCAGGTGAGACAGAGGTTCACCTGCACCTCCTCCAACCTCATCTATTGCATCCGCTGCTCTAGATGTCAACTTATTTATATCGGCGAAACCATGCGCAGGCTCGGCGATCGCTTCGCTGAACTCCTGCGCTCGGTCCGCATTAACGCAACTGATCTCCCGGTGGCCCAGCACTTTAACTCCCCCTCCCATTCCCAGTCTGACCTCTCTGTCATGGGCTTCCTCCAGTGTCATAGTGAGGCCCGCCGGAAATTGGAGGAGCAGCACCTCATATTTCGCCTGGGCAGTTTGCAGCCCGGTGGTATGAACGTCGACTTCTCCAACTTCAGATAGCTCCTCTGTCCCTCCCTTCCCCTCCTCCTTCCCAGATCTCCCTCTATCTTCCTGTCTCCACCTATATCCTTCCTTTGTCCCACCCCCGACATCAGTCTGAAGAAGGGTCTCGACCCGAAACGTCACCCATTCCTTCTCTCCCGAGATGCTGCCTGACCTGCTGAGTTACTCCAGCATTTTGTGAATAAATCGATTTGTACCAGCATCTGCAGTTATTTTCTTATACCCTTAGTAATCTTATATGTTTCGATAAGATCCCCTCTCATCCTTCTAAATTCCAGTGTATACAAGCCTAGTCGCTCCAGTCTTTCAACATACGACAGTCCCGCCATTCTGGGAATTAACCTAGTAAACCTACACTGCACCCCTCAATAGCAAGAATATCCTTCCTCAAATCTGGAGACCAAAACTACACACAGTACTCCAGGTGCAGTCTCATTAGGGCCCTGTACAACTGCAGAAGGACCTCTTTGCTCCTATACTCAACTCCTCTTGTTATGAAGGCCAACATTCCATTGGCTTTCTTCACTGCCTGCTGTACCTGCATGCTTCCTTTCAGTGACTGATGCACTAGGACACCCAGATCTCGTTTTACGTCCCCTTTTCCTAGCTTGACACCATTCAGATAATAATCTGCCTTCCTATTCTTACCACTATCCCCAGGGCCTGATGGTCTGCATCCCAGGGTACTTAAGGAGGTGGCTCTAGAAATAGTGGAAGCATTGGAGATCATTTTTCAATGTTCTATAGATTCAGGATCAGTTCCTGTGGATTGGAGGATAGCAAATGTTATCCCACTTTTTAAGAAAGGAGGGAGAGAGAAAACGGGTAATTATAGACCAGTTAGTCTGACATCAGTGGTGGGGAAGATGCTGGAATCAATTATAAAAGACGAAATTGATGAGCATTTGGATAGCAGTAACGGGATCATTCCGAGTCAGCATGGATTTACGAAGGGGAAATCATGCTTGACAAATCTACTGGAATTTTTTGAGGATGTAACTAGGAAAATTGACAGGGGAGAGTCAGTGGATGTGGTGTACCTCGACTTTCAGAAAGCCTTCGACAAGGTCCCAAATAGGAGATTAGTGGGCAAAATTAGGGCACATGGTATTGGGGGTAGGGTACTGACATGGATAGAAAATTGGTTGACCGGACAGAAAGCAAAGAGTGGGGATAAATGGGTCCCTTTCGGAATGGCAGGCAGTGACCAGTGGGGTACCGTAAGGTTCGGTGCTGGGACCCCAGCTATTTACGATATACATTAATGACTTAGACGAAGGGATTAAAAGTACCATTAGCAAATTTGCAGATGATACTAAGCTGGGGGGTAGTGTGAATTGTGAGGAAGATGCAATAAGGCTGCATGGTGACTTGGACAGGTTGTGTGAGTGGGCGGATACATGGCAGTTGCAGTTTAATGTAGATAAGTGTGAGGTTATTCACTTTGGAAGTAAGAATAGAAAGGCAGATTATTATCTGAATGGTGTCAAGTTAGGAGGAGGGGGAGTTCAACGAGATCTGGGTGTCCTAGTGCATCAGTCAATGAAAGGAAGCATGCAGGTACAGCAGGCAGTGAAGAAAGTCAATGGAATGTTGGCCTTCGTAACAAGAGGATTTGAGTATAGGAGCAAAGAGGTCCTTCTACAGTTGTACCGGGCCCTGGTGAGACCGCACCTGGAGTACTGTGTGCAGTTTTGGTCTCCAAATTTGAGGAAGGATATTCTTGCTATTGAGGGCGTGCAGCGTAGGTTCACTAGGTTAATTCCCGGAATGGCGGGACTGTCGTATGTTGAAAGGCTGGAGCGATTGGGCTTGTATACACTGGAATTTAGAAGGATGAGGGGGGATCTTATTGAAACATATAAGATAATTAGGGGATTGGACACATTAGAGGCAGGAAACATGTTCCCAATGTTGGGGGAGTCCAGAACAAGGGGCCACAGTCCAGGTCGAGACCCTTCTTCAGTCTGATGTCAGGGGAGAGGGAGATACATAGGTAAGGAAATGTAAGGTGTGGGTTCTTGGGTATCTTGGTTCTTGGTCCTCCAAAATATTCCAAATGGAATTTAAACTGGAGGTGGCGGAGTATGGACTTAAGCAAGAAGGTCTTGGAGAAGAAGAGCTGCCTTAAATGTAGTTGCATCTGGTTGAATAACTATAGTAGGGTGAAGACTATTCCATGCTTTAATTGTGCAAGGGAAGAATGAATTGCTATACACATCTATCTTGATAGCCGGTATCTCAAATTGAATCGAATGCCCTCGTCTACTCCTGATAGGTTTGGGTTTGGTGTAGATGTGGTCATCTATGTCGAGCTGACCATTTAACATTTTGTAAAAACAGGTCAAGCGGTGGGCTTAACGTCTGTCTTGGAGCGGGTTCCACCCCAATGGATTTAGAAGTAGGGTAACACTCGCTTCTCTCTCATAGGTATTTGTAACAAAAACAGCTGCCTGTCTTTGGACACGTTCGATGGAAGAAATGTTTCTATTTGTGTATGGGTCCCATGCTGCAACGGCGTAGTCCAAATGTGGTCTAACAGAGGGTCAAGAGTGAAAACAGGACAAAGGGAATGGAGACAAAGGAAAATGTAGAGTAGATCATTGTTGGCTGGGAGAAGGTAACAACAAAGCAAACAGAGATAAAATGTGGTCAGAGACAGTAAGACTGGTCGGAGAACTGGGATGGAGAGGGGATGGAGAGAAAGGGCAAGCAAGGGTTACTTAAAGTTAGAGAAGTCAATGTTCATACAGCTTGGGTATATACTGCCCAAGTGAAATACAGTAGGAGGATCATTGGAAAATTGAAAATTGTACAAACATCACACAGTTACACTGGAAGTCGGGTTTCAATCAGTTGCTGGAACTATGAAGCATCAGCACTACCTGCTGTGCTCCTGCCCTGTCTGAAGAGAGTTTTCAAATTTCTTGCTCAGGTCATTACATCCACTAAATGCAGCACTGGTTTCAAAGGCTTTCACATTACTCTCAAAAACACAACATTGGATCTAAATGTACATTATTTTCCTCTCAAACCTACTTCAACAATTTTCTTTCTCTAAGTGATACCGAACATAGAGGAATAAGAAAACTGAAGTAAGAATTCTATTAATATGGTCAATCCTCCCTCAGAGTTCCACATTGTCTGGAAGTAACTTGAACTTGAACAGTATTGATAATCTAGTTGAAATGACTCTGTCTCCCGAAACATAATGGCCTGGAGTTTACAGATGCAATGATGTGTAAGGTACCCATGGGAAGCCGGCAGCAATTTCGGGCAGTTGCCTATATGTATTAACACGGAGAATTCCATCAGTTGCCATTAATGAGGACTTACTCCAGCACTGAGAAGAGATGCCAGACCATGGAGGTGTAATGTTTCAGTATAAATAGTCATAGAGTCATGGAGTGATACAGTGTGGAAACAGGCCCTTCATAGAGTCATGGAGTGATACAGTGTGGAAACAGGCCCTTCATAGAGTCATAGTGATACAGTGTGGAAACAGGCCCTTCATGGAGTGATACAGTGTGGAAACAGGCCCTTCATAGAGTCATAGAGTGATACAGTGTGGAAACAGGCCCTTCGGCCCAACTTGCCCACACTGACCAACAATATTCCTGCTACACTTAGGAGAGAGAAACAGAATTACTGTTACAGAGTTAGATGGAGCTCTAGGGGCTAGTGGAATCAAGGGATATGGGGAGAAGGCAGGCACGGTTACTGATTGTGGATGATCAGCCATGATCACAATGAATGGCGGTGCTGGCTTGAAGGGCCAAATGGCCTCCTCCTGCACCTATTTTCTATATCTATGTCTATGTCCATGTCTTTCATAGTCACATTTTGACAAAGGGTTATTGACCAAGAACACTAGCTCTGTTTTTCTCTCCACGGATGCCGCCTGACCTGGTGAATATCCCCATGGTTTCCTGGATTTATTTCAGGATATTATTATCTGCAATTTTTTTGCTTTAGATCTTCACGAGAGTTTTGAATTCTATTTTCAACTTTCTTGTCTTGTTTACACTCCCACTACTTTTGCTGGTGTAAATTGTTTCTGTGTTTACATTTTTTTGGCTTTAAAAAGAAAATGGTGTAGTTTGAGGAAAACTGTTTACTTTCAGTCATTACTGTTACTTCTTTTCACTGTCGCTGTATTACAATCAATCACAATCACAATCACAATCATACTTTATTAGCCAAGTATGTTTTGCAACCTATGAGGAATTTCATTTGCCGTACAGTCATAACAATAAAAAGCAACAGGACACACTAAATACATTTAACATGAACATCCACCACAGTGACTCCTCCACATTCCTCACTGTGATGGAAGGCGAAAAACAGTTCAATCTCTCCCTTCTTTGTCCTCCAGCGGTCGGGGGCCTCTAACCTCCCGTTGACGGGATGATCTTGTCTCCCGTAGCTGGCGGTGGGCCTTCCTCGTCGGGGTGATCAAGCTCCTGCATCGGGGGGGAATCTCAGCTCCCCCGTGCCGGGCGATCTACCCCGGGTCTGGACTAGTCAAACCTCGTGCAGCTTGGAGCTCCTGACCGATCTCTACCCGAGACTGTGAGCCCCTCGATGGTGACATCCCAGGGTTGGAGCGTCGATCCCAGGCAAGGGATCAAAGGCTCAGATGGTAAGTCCACGACCTGCGGTGGGGCTCATAGTCAGTCCCAGGCAAGGCCGCCAGCTCCACGATGTTAAGCCGCAGAGCGACCGGAGATACGAATGGAAAACAATCACATCTCCGGCAAGGTAAGAGATTGAAAAAAAGTTCCTCCCGACCCCCTCCCCCACCCCCCAAATAAAACAAACCAGAGAACATTAACACAAAACTCACCAAAAATAACAAAAAGAGTTCGCAAAGGACAGACAGACTGCAGGTGAGGCTGCCATCGTGTGCTGCCCCCTGGTTCAGAATGGCAGGCAGTGACTAGTGGGGTACCGCAAGGCTCGGTGCTGGGACCGCAGCTGTTTACAATATACATTAATGACTTGGATGAAGGGATTAAAATACCATTAGCAAATTTGCAAATGATACAAAGCTGGGTGGTTGTGTGAACTGTGAGGAAGATGCAATGAGGTTGCAGGGTGACTTGGACAGGTTGTGTGAGTGGGCGGATGCATGGCAGATGCAGTTTAATGTGGATAAGTGTGAGGTTATCCACTTTGGTGGTAAGAATAGGAAGGCAGAGTATTATCTGAATGGTGTCAAGTTAGGAAAAGGGGACGGACAACGAGATCTGGATGTCCTAGTGCATCAGTCACTGAAAGGAAGCATGCAGGTACAGCAGGCAGTGATGAAAGCCAACGGAATGTTGGCCTTTATAACAAAAGGAGTTGAGTATAGGAGCAAAGAGGTTCTTCTGCAGTTGTACAAGGCCCTAGTGAGACCGCACCTGGAGTACTGTGTGCAGCTTTGGAAGGATATTCTTGCTATTGAGGGCATGTAGCATAGGTTTACTAGGTTAATTCCCGGAATGGCGGGAATGGCGGGACTGTCATATGTTGAAAGACTGGAGCAACTAGGCTTGTATACACTGGAATTTAGAAGGATGAGAAGAGATCTTATCGAAACGTATAAGATTATTAAGGGGTTGGACACGCTAGAGGCAGGAAACATGTTTCCAATGTTGGGGGAGTCCAGAACAAGGGGCCACAGTTTAAGAATAAGGGGTAGGCCATTTAGAACTGAGATGAGGGAAAACCTTTTTCAGTCAGAGAGTTGTGAATCTGTGGAATTCTCTGCCTCAGAAGGCAGTGGAGGCCAATTCTCTGAATGCATTCAAGAGAGAGCTAGATAGAGCTCTTAAGGATAGCGGAGTCAGGGGGTTTGGGGAGAAGGCAGGAACGGGGTACTGATTGAGAATGATCAGCCATGATCACATTGAATGGACGATAACATTGCTGGCTCGAAGGGCCGAATGGCCTC
>NW_027601858.1:9695-14695 GCF_053455715.1 Rhinoraja longicauda
GTTTGAAAAAGATTCAGCTGTTGGAAACAAAAATGCTTTAATATTATCGACCTTTAACTACACAAAAACAACTCGATGGCAACATTCTTTTACACAATAGATCACGGTACAGAATTGTCAGCTTATTTCAAATTTATTACCTCTGAATTATTATGATAAAAATACATGATACAAATATTTGGTAACTGCGGCAGAATCCTTCAGCTGGTACAATGTGCCTTTTGGGATTATTGGAGACACTAAAGGCTGCAGATACTAGAATCTGGAGCAGCAGACAATCTGCAGGAGGAACTCAGTAGGTCAGACAACATCTGTGGAGGGAAATGCAAGGCGATTGGGATATGTCTAGTTAGATGTTAATAGTTTTTTTTTTACAAAACCCATAGCTTTTTGGTTTCCCTCATGATGTGTAAGAAGGGACTGTCGGTGCATTTTTATACCAAAGAAGTGGCACAAAATGCTGGAGTAACTCAGGTGGCATCTCTGGAGAAAACAAATGGGTGATGTTTTGGGTCGAGACCCTTCATCAGCTTCTCTCATGCTGTTGGTTTGTGTTTGTATGCCAGTGACAATGGCTGCTCCATCTTTGACTCGGAGAGCCTTTTTCTTAAAATCACTTGAGCCAGAAGTGTAGTTTTTCGACAGGAACAATGCCTCATTCATAGCTTTGTGTTAACACTGCTCTTTAAGCCCCAATATAGTTTCCTCTCATCTGTCTGCCCTGACATTGGTCTGGGTTAGGCAAATATAGATTATGCAAAAAGGCTCTGCTTTTAAGCAGAAATAGTTAAGATTGGCCCCATTATTTTATTCCTAGAATCATACTTAATTTCATATAGGAAACACTTAGATTTAACCTGCTTCAACCTGATCCAAAATCATCCGATTTTGGTTTATAGACAATAGACAATAGGTGCAGGAGGAGGCCATTCGGCCCTTCAAGCCAGCACCGCCATTCAATGTGATCATGGCTGATCATTCTCAATCAGTACCCTGTTCCTGCCTTCTCCCCATACCCCCTGACTCCGCTATCCTTAAGAGCTCTATCTAGCTCTCTCTTGAATGCATTCAGAGAATTGGCCTCCACTGCCTTCTGAGGCAGAAAATTCCACAGATTCACAACTCTCTGACTGAAAAAGTTTTTCCTCATCTCAGTTCTAAATGGCCTACCCCTTATTCTTAAACTGTGGCCCCTTGTTCTGGACTCCCCCAACATTGGGAACATGTTTCCTGCCTCTAACGTGTCCAACCCCTTAATAATCTTATATGTTTCGATAAGATCCCCTCTCATCCTCCTAAATTCCAGTGTATACAAGCCTAGTCGCTCCAGTTTGGTCAGAAAGTTTGGACAGGTGACCAAAAGTTTGGATGAGTAGACATAACTGTAGTAAATCTTAGAATGCTTTGGGGAGGAGTTCCATTCTACCATTGCGAGAGAGGAAAGGGGGATGTTTGTAAGGGATCAGGCGCACCCACTAAAAAACAAAATTTGAATTAACAAAAGACTGAATTGGAATAGAGCACAAATGTAAAGGTCACAAGCGAAGAGTTAAAGTATAATTTATCATGATTATGGAGGAGTATGTGGATGACATGAATGCAATAAAGGAAAAGGGATCAGTTACTGCAAGCTTGGGTGTTTTTGGGCATGTGCGATTGGGACCGGGTGTGAACGGTGAGTGAGACAGATGAACTGAGAAATTGGTAGTTACAAACCATACACAATTTATTTTGATGGGAGTTAAACGGAACAGAAGGGCAGTACTGTGAAGGTGAAAGTGAAGTAATTACTTACGCTAGATATGAGAAATTTAACTTAATGGAGAAAATAAAGTACCTGCTTAGGTTTCAGTGGTATGGTGTAACAAGTAGTGGTCTGAATGAGGGTCTTCATATCATAGCTAAAACTGAAAATGTAATTTCTGACTGTGAACTCGTCCAGGTCAGGTGCTTCTCTTGTCTTGGTTTTGTCATTTTTTTTAATGCACTGGGAATCCTGCGAATTGACAGTGCAGTCTTTTGGATGAGATGTTAAACCAAAGTTCTTTCTGCTTTATGGAAGTTACAGATACTATGATACTACTTTGAAAAGGAAAGTTACTAATGCATCTCACTCAAATTATTGAAAAGACAATCTGGCCATTTTCGCATTACCGCATTGGAAATCTGTGTGCGATTTGGTTGTTGGACTTGTGTTATAACAAGAATTTAATAGTATTTCATTGGCTGTATAGCAACACAAGAAATCTTTGAAATGGTAAGAAAAACGTAAATTTATTTTCCCTTCTCCTTGTGTGATGAGGATTTGGAGTGGGAAATTTTGTAATGAATCTATTTAGAATACTATTGATTTTTTTTTAAACACCTTGCTTCATTTGAATTTGTCTTCTGAGTATAGTGTGTGCCTTTCTGCTTAATCAGCTGATATGGATGTACATTTTGTGCAGTGCTGAGCCTGCATGGATTGGCAGAAAGATTTGATTGTACCACTGATAGCAAATTAGGATCAGTGAGCACCTGATTAGTGGCACCTGAGCGAAAGAAAAAAACTGGTTTATAGGAAAGTTTAGTGTTTAAACATAACAATCACCTCCGTTGCATTTGGGATGTATAATATCAGAGCCAGAAAAAGTAATGGGTCAGATGTGGCTTGAATCTTAGAAACTTAAAAAATAGGTGCAGGAGGAGGCCATTTGACCCTTGTGGCATGTGCCTTTGGGTAAATCTTCCTTTATCCTTTTTTTGAGAAATTAATAGCAAAACTATATCATACTGAAAGTGAGTCAGAAGCTGGAGATTTACAATTGATCAGGCATCTGTTCCTTGCTGTATTGCTGGATGGAATGCATGTTGGTAGCTGCAAACATCATTAAGCCCACCTTATTTCAAATTTTATGTTGGAAACATTCAGATTTAATCTGCACTTGACGTCTAAAACCATCCTATTTTGTTGCTCCGAAAGTTTGGATGGGTGACCAAAAGTTTGGAAGGGTAGATATAACTATAGTAAATCTTAGAATGGTTTAGGGAGGATTTGCATTCTGCCATTGATGCAAGAGAGGAAAGGGAGATGTTTGTGAGAGATCAGGTGCATCCACTAAAGTCAGAAAAATCTGCAACCCTAAACCCAAGAAAACTGGAGATGGCAGAATGTTGTAACTAAGCATTGCGAAAGAGTGAAATGTTCCTCATAATACCTTTTCTTGCATATCGGAAACCTCCACACAGCGTGGAAAAGTAAGTATTTGTCCAGTATATATTGTAAAACATACATTTCTTAATTTTTAACTGGTGCATCTTTCATATAACTAATGGGAGTTGTTAACATATTTTATAGAGGGAGAGAAATGCATTTGGAGTAACTCCGCGGGTCAGACAGCATCTCTGGAGAATAAAGATGGGTGACATTTCGGGACGGGGCTTTTATAGTTGAATGTCGTGTATGTTGCTACAGAGGCAAAACGTGTGGGAGAGAAGGGATGACGAGAGAGTTCAGAGGTATTGAAGAAGAGACTGTGTTTCAATGAGGCAAAACAAGTAGTTTTGGGTGGGGCGGAGGGAAAAGGGGGAAGAGAGTAAGAGAGTGCTTAACAATGGTACAGTATTAATAGCCAGCAGTGAAGTGGTACCTTCACTGCTGATAAGTAGAAATGCAAGTGAGAAACAATGAACTAGTCTTAAATTGCAGGCAGTACTAATCAGAGATAGGAGAGTATAAATGAATATGGTAGAAAGCGGAATAACTAATTCAAAGACATTTACCCTCTATATATTTAAATTAATGAACACCAATGCACATGCTTAAAATCAGTTTTTAAGACAGTTTGCTGATCAGTAATTATGATAAACACAAAAAGCTCAGTGGGTCATGCACCATCTCTGGAGGAAAGGAATAGATGATGTTTCAGATTGAGAGTTGGGGAGAGGGAAACGAGAGATATAGAAGATACATAGAAAAACTGAATGAAAAATATACAACAAAAAAAAGACCTGTAACGTCACCTATTCCTTATCTCCAGAAATGCTGCCTGACTCACTGAGTTACTCCACCTCTTTGTGTCTATCTTCGGTATAAGCCAGCAACTGCAGTTTCTTCCCACACAGTAATTATGATAGTACTTAAAAAAAACTCTAAGTTCTGGTAGTTAAATGCGAGCTTGTTAGTGTTTTCTGTAATGTATAACATATGATCAGCCTGTGGCTGAGTTCTGTCTGGCCTGTCTCGGCAAACAGCGAGACGCTGCGCTGGCTGCTCCCATATCAACACTTATCTACAGTACCTTCAAGATGGCTGAGGCTCCTATCTGCTTGCCAATGGCTGGTGATGACCTAAGACTCTACTATAGCAGCCAAAATCCCGAAGCTGAGTTATAACCATCAAGACCCTGTGGAACTTTGACAGCTGGATCGGCCGTCCCCTCAGGTAGAATCTGCTGTCAGTACTTCGAATGTCCATGAATATCCAGGAAATTCATAAGCATTCAGAAATATAAAAAATGGTAAATTAATAATGTTATTTAATATTTTTATAAATAAAATTCCAGCCCTTGAATGCACTTAATTAATTATTTCACTCAATTAGTTGAATTTGTTTGAAAAATGTAAACGACCCGAAAGGTTGCCTAACTTGGAGCTTCAGTTAACAAAATTGTCCATGCAAGTTAACAAAATTGTCCATTCACATTAACAAAATTGTTATAACTGCACCAGCTCTGCCATGGAGCACATTTAGCATTTCATTTCCAGTGCACCTGCAGGAAGTTGGTATCACAAAATGCTGGAGTAACTCAGCGGGTCAGGTAGCATCTCAGGAGAGATATGATTCTCTCCTGAGATGCTGCCTGACCAACTGAGTTACTCCAGCATTTTGTGATACCTTCGATTTGTACCTGCATCTGCAGTTATTTTCCTACACAACTTGCAGGAAGTTGGTGCTCGGTCACTGGACTCCAGAGTCCAGGTAAATTTGAGACTTGTTCATTTATGTGAGTAGTCCTACA
>NW_027601858.1:15195-22195 GCF_053455715.1 Rhinoraja longicauda
TGCAGACCACCAGGAGCTGGGGATTTATCAGCCTTCAGTCCCACTGAACTAAACTAACCCAACTATTTCGCGGCATAGTCAGCTTGTTCCATAAGGTTTTCCGTCGTGTTGTTTGACTCTATAACTATAAATAGAGTGGAATTGTGTGACTGGAAGACAATAGACAATAGGTGCAGGAGTAGGCCATTCAGCCCTTCGAGCCAGCACCGCCATTCAATGCGATCATGGCTGATCACTCTCAATCAGTACCCCGTTCCTGCCTTCTCCCCATACCCCCTCACTCCGCTATCCATAAGAGCTCTATCCAGCTCTCTCTTGAAAGCATCCAACGAACTGGCCTCCACTGCCTTCTGAGGCAGAGAATTCCACACCTTCACCACTCTCTGACTGAAAAAGGTCTTCCTCATCTCCGTTCTAAATGGCCTACCCCTTATTCTTAAACTGTGGCCCCTTGTTCTGGACCCCCCAACATTGGGAACATGTTTCCTGCCTCTAATGTGTCCAATCCCCTAATTATCTTATACGTTTCAATAAGATCCCCCCTCATCCTTCTAAATTCCAGTGTATACAAGCCCAATCGCTCCAGCCTTTCAACATACGACAGTCCCGCCATTCCGGGAATTAACCTAGTGAACCTACGCTGCACGCCCTCCATAGCAAGAATATCCTTCCTCAAATTTGGAGACCAAAACTGCACACAGTACTCCAGGTGCGGTCTCACCAGGGCCCGGTACAACTGTAGAAGGACCTCTTTGCTCCTATACTCAACTCCTCTTGTTACGAAGGCCAACATTCCATTGGCTTTCTTCACTGCCTTCTGTACCTGCATGCTTCCTTTCATTGACTGATGCACTAGGACACCCAGATCTCGTTGAACTCCCCCTCCTCCTAACTTGACACCATTCAGATAATAATCTGCCTTTCTATTCTTACTTCCAAAGTGAATAACCTCACACTTATCTACATTAAACTGCATCTGCCATGTATCCGCCCACTCACACAACCTGTCCAAGTCACCCTGCAGCCTTATTGCATCTTCCTCACAATTCACACTACCCCCCAGCTTAGTATCATCTGCAAATTTGCTAATGGTACTTTTAATCCCTTCGTCTAAGTCATTAATGTATATCGTAAATAGCTGGGGTCCCAGCACCGAACCTTGCGGTACCCCACTGGTCACTGCCTCCCATTCCGAAAGGGACCCATTTATCCCCACTCTTTGCTTTCTGTCTGTCAACCAATTTTCTATCCATGTCACTACCCTACCCCCAATACCATGTGCCCTAATTTTGCCCACTAATCTCCTGTGTGGGACCTTGTCGAAGGCTCTCTGAAAGTCGAGGTACACCACATCCACTGACTCTCCCCTGTCAATTTTCCTAGTTACATCCTCAAACAATTCCAGTAGATTTGTCAAGCATGATTTCCCATTCGTAAATCCATGCTGACTCGGAATGATCCCGTTACTGCTATCCAAATGCTCAGCAATTTCGTCTTTTATAATTGACTCCAGCATCTTCCCCACCACTGATGTCAGACTAACTGGTCTATAATTACCAGTTTTCTCTCTCCCTCCTTTCTTAAAAAGTGGGGTAACATTTGCTATCCTCCAATCCACCGGAACTGATCCTGAATCTATAGAACATTGAAAAATGATCTCCAATGCTTCCACTATTTCTAGAGCCACCTCCTTAAGTACCCTGGGATGCAGACCATCAGGCCCTGGGGATTTATCAGCCTTCAGTCCCATCAGTCTACCCAAAACCATTTCCTGCCTAATGTGGATTTCCTTCAGTTCCTCCACCACCCTAGGTTCTCCGGCCCCTAGAACATTTGGGAGATTGTGTGTATCTTCCTCAGTGAAGACAGATCCAAAGTAACGGTTTAACTCGTCTGCCATTTCTTTGTTCCCCATAAGAAATTCCCCTGTTTCTGTCTTCAAGGGACCCACATTTGCCTTGACTATTTTTTTCCTCTTCACGTACCTAAAAAAACTTTTGCTATCCTCCTTTATATTATTGGCTAGTTTACCCTCGTACCTCATCTTTTCTCCCCGTATTGCCTTTTTAGTTAACTTTTGTTGCTCTTTAAAAGAGTCCCAATCCTCTGTTTTCCCACTCTTCTTTGCTATGTTATACTTCCTCTCCTTAATTTTTATGCTGTCCCTGACTTCCCTTGTCAGCCACAGGTGTCTCTTACTCCCCTTAGATTCTTTCCGCCTCTTTGGAATAAATTGATCCTGCAACCTCTGCATTATTCCCAGGAATACCTGTCATTGCTGTTCTACCGTCTTCCCTGCTAGGGCCTCCTTCCAGTCAATTTTGGCCAGCTCCTGCCTCATGCCTCTGTAATCCCCTTTGCTATACTGTAATACCGACACTTCCGATTTTCCCTTCTGCCTTTTCATTTGCAGAGTAAAACTTATCATGTTGTGATCACTGCCTCCTAATGGCTCTTTTACCTCTAGTCCCCTTATCAGATCAGGATCATTACACAACACTAAATCCAGAATTGCCTTCTCCCTGGTAGGCTCCAGTACAAGCTGTTCTAAGAATCCATCTCGAAGGCATTCTACAAACTCTCTTTCCTGGGATCCATTTCCAACCTGATTTTCCCAGTCCACCTGCATGTTGAAATCTCCCATAACCACCGTAGCATTACATTTTTGACACGCCAATTTTATCTCCTGATTCAACTTGCACCCTATGTCGAGGCTACTGTTTGGGGGCCTATAGATAACTCCCATTAGGGTCTTTTTACCCTTACAGTTTCTCATTTCTATCCATACCGATTCAACATCTCCTGATTCTATGTTACCCCTTGCAAGGGAATGAATATCATTCCTTACCATCAGAGCAACCCCACCCCCTCTGCCCACCTGTCTGTCTTTTCTATACGTTGTGTACCCCTGAATATTCAGTTCCCAGCCCTGGTCTTCTTGTAGCCATGTCTCAGTGATCCCTACAACATCATACTTGCCCATGACTAACTGAGCCTCAAGCTCATCCACTTTATTTTTTATACTACGCGCATTTAAGTACAACACTTTAACTTCTGTATTCACCTCCCCTCTCACATCGGTCACAATTGGCCCTGCCCTTAATTTCTTTTCCCCTCTAGAACTTCTGTTCCCATTCTTCCGAGAGTCTTTTGCAATATCTCCTGTATTCCCTTTTTTTACCTCATCTTCATATTCACAATTTGTCAACCCCTCCCCCCCACTACTTAGTTTAAAGCCACAGGTGTCACACTAGCAAACCTGCCTGCCAGAATGTTTGTCCCCCTGCTGTTAAGATGTAACCCGTCCCTTTTGTACAAGTCACCCCTAGCCCAGAAGAGATCCCAGTGGTCCAGAAATCTAAATCCCTGCTCTCTGCACCAGCCCCTCAGCCATATATTCATACCCTCTATCTCTCTGTTCCTGGCCTCACCAGCACGAGGTACCGGTACCGGTAACCACCTTCGACGTCCTACTTCTCAGTGTTTTTCCCAACTCTCTAAACTCCCGCTGTAGCACCTCCTTCCTCTTCCGCCCGACGTCATTCGTGCCCACATGCACAACGACTTCAGGTTGATCGCCTTCCCTCACTAGGATTTTCTGAAGCCGGTCCGTGATGTGTTGAACCCTGGCACCAGGGAGGCAACAGACCATCCTCAAGTCCCTCCTGCTGCCACAGAATCTTCTGTCCGTCCCTCGGACGATGGAGTCACCGACCACTACGGCTCTTCCTGACTTCGGTCTCCCCTGTCGAGTATCCTTGCCAACAGGTCCGCCACTCGGACTGGAAACGTCTTCTGCCCCGACAGTTCCCAAGAGGGTATACCTATTTGCAATAGGCACAGCCACTGGGGTCTCCTGTAGTCCTCGTCACCTCCCCCCTGAAACAGTCTCCCACCCTCGCTCGACCTGGACCCTTGGCGTGACAGCCTCACAATAGGTCCTGTCGAGGAAACTCTCGCATTCCCGGATGGCCCTGAGGTCATCCAACTGCCTCTCCAACTTCACCAAACGTCCCTTCAGGAGCTGCACCTGGACACAGTTCTTGCAGGTGTAGCTCCCAGAAGCTCCAGCGACATCCCTGTCTTCCCACATCCTGCAGGAAACACACTGCACCAACTTTTCCGCCATTACCTTGTGTCTGGCTTAAAACAATTGTACCCTCATCACCTCAGCCTCCTCGCCAAAGACTCGCAGCCAAAGACTCGCACTTTTCTCACAGGGCACTTCCCTCACTGGGCTGCACCCGGACAGGGCTGCACCCTCTTGCAAGTCTTGCTTATATCACCAATTAAATTGCCTGATTGTCCAATTTACCAGACTTCACACTTAAATGATCAACTTTCAGCCAATGGTCGTCCTCTCTCCAACTTCCCGACCTTTACAGACTGATTAACAGTGCCCTATTGGCGCTCTTTTTAAACTGCCGTTTCTACCACTATTAACAGGTACTTACTTTCAGCCAATGGTCGTCCTCTCTCCAACTTCCCGACCTTTACAGACTGATTAACAGTGCCCTATTGGCGCTCTTTTTAAACTGCCGTTTCTACCACTATTAACAGGTACTTACTTTCAGCCAATGGTCGTCCTCTCTCCAACTTCCCGACCTTTACAGACTGATTAACAGTGCCCTATTGGCGCTCTTTGTAAACTGCCGTTTCTACCACTATTAACAGGTACTTACTTTCAGCCAATGGTCGTCCTCTCTCCAACTTCCCGACCTTTACAGACTGATTAACAGTGCCCTATTGGCGCTCTTTTTAAACTGCCGTTTCTACCACTATTAACAGGTACTTACTTTCAGCCAATGGTCGTCCTCTCTCCAACTTCCCGACCTTTACAGACTTCTCCCCATACCCCCCTGACTCCGCTATCGGTAAGAGCTCTATCTATCTCTGTCTTGAATGCATTCAGAGAATTGGCCACTTCCTTCTGAGGCAGAGAATTCCACAGATTAACAACTCTCTGACTGAATTTTTCCCCCTCATCTCAGTTCTAAATGGCCTACCCCTTATTCTTAAACTGTGGCCCCTTGTTCTGGACTCCCCCAAAATTGGGAACATGTTTCCTGCCTCTAACGTATCCAACCCCTTATAATCTTATACGTTTCGATAAGAGCTCCTCTCATCCTTCAAAATTCCAATGTATACAAGCCTAGTCGCTCCAGTCTTTCAACATATGACAGTCCCGCCATTCCGGGAATTAACCTAGTAAACCTACGCTGCACGCCCTCAATAGCAAGAATATCCTTCCTCAAATTTGGAGACCAAAACTGCACACAGTACTCCAGGTGCGGTCTCACTAGGGCCCTGTACAACTGCAGAAGGACCTATTTGCTCCTATACTCAACTCCTCTTGTTATGAAGGCCAACATTCCATTGGCTTGTTCCATAAGGTTTTCCGTCGTGCTGTTTGACTCTATAACTATAAATAGAGTGGGATTGTGTGACTGGAAGACAGCCGGGGATGAGTCGCGAATTGGCCTCTTATTGCTTTTCCACGGTTGGGCATAATTTAGAAACCAACCGCACTTGCTTGAAAATAACATTTTATATCAAAGATTAAATTTGTCAACTGTTGCGAGCCGTGCGAAGTTCTATTTTTAGTTCCTCAGACACTGAAGCGCTGACTCTCATTTTAGTTCCATCCCGGGTGAACAATTCCTGGGCGTTGCCCAACTTCCAGCTTTTGGGTGATGGGGCCATCCGGTGTACAGAACGAGAACTGCTACCCAGCAGTCAATCAATTGATCATTTGGGGATAGTTTCTCGCAGTGGGTAGTTTCCGCATTTCCTTTTCTAAATTTGGTGCCTCTGATCGTCACTATTGCTGCTCTGGAATCTGGGGAAGAGACATGCTGTTGTGCGTCTGCTTTCTTCAGTTATTGATCACAGCACACCAGCTGTCTGCTGAGCAGTCGGCCAGGGTTTGATTACCGGTCACCGCAGTTTGCCCAAACCATGGGCAATCCGCCTCCCTGGAGCAGCGGAGATTTCGTTCAGATCGCAATCAGCACATATTAATAAAATGCAAGAATTTTTAATTCAGTTAAATGTGTTCCATGGCCAATTATCACTCACTGTGAGCTGGTCCCTGGATCCAGGATGGAATTCTCCACCCGTCAGCTTTTCCCCGTAAACCCATGAAAGCATAGAAAAATAGGTGCAGGAGGAAGCCACTTTTCCCATGGAGCCAGCACCGCCATTCATTGTGATCATGGCTGACCATCCACAATCAGTAGCCCATGCCTGCCTTCTCCCCATATCGCTTGATTCCACCAACCCCACGAGCTCTATCCAAAACACTTTAAAATTCATCCACTGAATTGGCCTCCACTGCCTTCTGTCGCAGAGAATTCCACAAATTCACATCTCTCTGGCTGAAATGTTTTTTTTCTCAAATCAGTTTTAAATGGCTTTCCCTTTATTCTTAGACTGTGGCCCCTGTTTCTGGACTCCCCCAACATTTGGGAACATTTTTCCTGTATCTGGCTTGTCCAGTCCATTCATAATGTTATACGTTTCTATAAGATTCCCTCTCATCCTTCTAAATTCCAGTGAAGACAAGCCCAGTCTTCAATCTTTGCTCATACGACATTCCCGCCATCCCGGGGATTAACCTCCGGAACCTGCGCTGCACTGCCTCAGTAGCAAGGATGTCTTTCCTCAAATTAGGAGAGCAAAATTGCACACAATTCTCCAGATGTGGTCTAACCAGGGCCCTATACAACTGCAGAAGGACCGCTTTGCTCCTACAGTTATTGCAGCTTTCCACAATTAACTAGGGCAGACCACAACATCCAGACAATATGTTCACACCCAGTGTCGTCAGTTTGTCCCCCACCCTCCGTCTATTTCTCTCTGTGGAATCTTTCTCTTCACTTCCCATTTGTTCCGTCAGGACCTTCATCATGTCCTCCCGAACAGATAGACGGAACATCTCATTCCGACCCTCAGCCATACGCTATGCTACACAGCACATTCCATGTTCTCCCTGCCTGTC
>NW_027601858.1:22695-34010 GCF_053455715.1 Rhinoraja longicauda
TCACCATGTTTAGGAAATATGCCACTAATTTGTAAAGAGTGCAGAAAATAATTTCAACACGTTGCCAGAAAACAAGGGTCGGAGCTACAGGGAAATGTTGGGCTCGCCAGGACTTTATTCCATGGAGCGCAGCAGGCAGTGCAGTGACCTCATAGAGGTGGACAGTGTCATAGGTAACGTCATAATGGGAACACTAAGACATTTGGACAGGTACATGAGGGGAATGGTTTAGAGGGAGATGATCCATATGCCGGGAAATGGGAATAGTTCAGATGAATTAAAATGCATCACCCCTCCCCATGAAACATGGCAACCTTTGTCTGAAATTTGCGTCAGGGACAGCACTAACATACAAACTGCTTTTAAATAGCCCTTGGATATTTTATTACCACAGAACTCGAGCTTTGAAATCAGAGGAATTTAACATCAATAAATGTCCACTCTTCTCAAAGGTGCAGATTAAGCAGAAAACATTATAATTGCCTGTCACGTACATTGGTCATTTTTAATAACAGTCCCTGATCATTGAAGTGTTTATTTCAGTTTCTACGAGTGCCTGGTTTGCACTGCATGATGGGAGATATGCTCTCTTGAATTGATTGATAAATAAGCACATAAATGAAGTCTGCGTGTGTGGCAGCTTTCTCTGTGCCGCTGTGTGGACAGCCCAGACGGATGAGTTGGTCATTTACTCTCAGACCGACCTTACTGTCTGGTCTGTGGGTTTGAATTAACATCTACCTGTCACCTGGTCTGAAGTGGTTCACCACAATATAAACTGCAGATTGAACAGAGCCACAGCTAATGTTCACCGGCTGGAACTAATATTCCCCACTGGGCGAAGTACACAGAACATTTAGCCATCTCCCCCTTTCTCAGATCTGAAGCTGCATTTTAATTTTCAGCATTATGTGTTATTCTTTCAAATGTATGCCGGAGAGAGTTAATTAGCATTTCTAACCTGTTAATTAAGAAGAAAATTATAAGTTAACGCATCTTCAGCTGCCGTGTTTACCAGCGTGGATAGAGCAGCAAGATGGAATTAGTGCTCATTAAAGTTTAGATTAATTATGGATACTGAGCGAGTTAACAATAGACAATAGGTACAGGAGTAGGCCATTCGGCCGTTCGAGCCAGTACCACCATTCAATGTGATCATGGCTGATCATTCTCAATCAGTAACCCGTTCCTGCCTTCTCCTCATACCCCCTGACTCCGCTATCCTTAAGAGCTCTATCTAGCTCTCTCTTGAATGCATTGAGAGAATTGACCTCCACTGCCATCTGAGGCAGATAATTCCACAGATTTACAACTCTCTGAAAACGTTTTTCCTCATCTCCGCTCTAAATGGCCTACCCTTTATTCTTAAACTGTGACCCCTTAATAATCTTATATGTTTCGATAAAATCCCCTCTCATCCTTCTAAATTCCAGTTTATACAAGCCTCGTCGCTCCAGTCTTTCAACATATGACAGTCCCGCCATTCCGGGAATTAACCTAGTAAATCTACGCTGCACGCCCTCAATAGCAAGAATATCCTTCCTCAACCCCTTTAGAATTGAACATTTGAATTAAAAGGAAGGGATTCTTTGAGAAGATGTGGGAAAAATGGATCGTTTATTTCAGCCATGACACCAACTGGATAAATGCCGAGCTAGATATTGGAAGAATGTGTTGTATAGAACTAGATGGTATGTTTGTGCGAATATTGAAATATCTCTAGATAACCAATCATTGTTACTTTTTAATATTTTATTTGGTAAGTGTACCACACTGTCTTGTTCAAATGTATTTATTTATCTATTTATCTCCTTTACTTATTTAGTTATCAATTCATTTATTTATTTAATTTTGTTGTTTTTCTTATTTTATTTTATTCATGTTGATGGTGTTGTACTGTTTTGTATATTTCTCAGTGAAAAAACAATAAAAACAGAAGAGACAAAAAGAAAGAATTCTTTATTTCACATCATATCAAATGTAAAACATCGGGGGCAGATTTAATGAGATCATGTCACTGCTTATCCAGACCCATCACTGACCACACTGATAATGTCACTGCTTATCCAGACCCATCACTGACCACACTGATAATGTCACTGCTTATCCAGAGAGAAAGAGAGTGAAGAGTGTGGGGAGGAAGAGGGGAGGAACGTGGAGAGAGAGAGGGAGGTGTGTGGGGAGAGAAATGGGAGGAGTGGAGGGAGGGGATGGAGGGTGGGAAGGGAGGGGGTTTGGGGAGAGGAATTGAATAGTGTGGGGAGAGAGAGGGAGTGGGGAGATAGAGTAGGCAGGATGAATGTGGGGAGCGAGAGAGGAGTGTGAGGAGAGAGAGGGGGATTGTGGGGAGAATGACGGGGAGGACTGTGGGGAGAGAGGGGGTTTTAGGGGATGGGGAGGGAGGAGTGTGAGAGAGAGGGTGGAAGGATTGTGTGGGGAGTGGGATGAATGTGGGGATGGAGGGGGGAGTGGGGGAGAGTGGGGGAGAGCGAGAGGAGATGGGTGTGAGAGAGAGGAAGGTGTGTGGTGAGAGAGAGAGGGAGGAGTGTTGAGGGAGGATGGGGATTGTGGAGAGAAATGAGGAATGTGGGAATTGAGAGGGGAGGACTGTGGGGAGAGGGGGGAGTGGGCAATAGACAATAGACAATAGACAATAGGTGCAGGAGTAGGCCATTCAGCCCTTCGAGCCAGCACCGCCATTCAATGCGATCATGGCTGATCACTCTCAATCAGTACCCCGTTCCTGCTTTCTCCCCATACCCCCTCACTCCGCCATCCTTAAGAGCTCTATCCAGCTCTCTCTTGAAAGCATCCAACGAACTGGCCTCCACTGCCTTCTGAGGCAGAGAATTCCACACCTTCACCACTCTCTGACTGAAAAAGTTCTTCCTCATCTCCGTTCTAAATGGCCTACCCCTTATTCTTAAACTGTGGCCCCTTGTTCTGGACTCCCCCAACATTGGGAACATGTTTCCTGCCTCTAATGTGTCCAATCCCCTAATTATCTTATATGTTTCAATAAGATCCCCCCTCATCCTTCTAAATTCCAGTGCATATAAGCCTAATTGCTCCAGCCTTTCAATATACGACAATCCCGCCATTCCGGGAATTAACCTAGGGAGAGAGAGGAGTGTGAAAGAGAGGGAGTGTTGCCAGAGACAGTGCGGAACAGATTCACCAGGATGTTATCTGGAATGGACAGCATTAGTTTGTAGACAGAATCAATTGTGTGCGATTGGTCTCCATGGAATGCAGGAGGATGAGGGGTGATCTCAGAGACGTGTTTTAGATCATGAAAGGAATAGATCGGGCGATGCTCAGGTTCTCCTGCCCTTAGTAGGAGAATCGAGGTCCAGAGGACATACGTTTAAGGTGAAGGGGAAATGATTGAATAGGAATCTGAGGGGTAACGTTTTCACACAATGGGTGGTGGATGTATGGAACAAACTGCCAGATGAGGAATTTGAGGCGGGGACTATCCCAACGTTTATGAAATAGTTAGACAGGTTGGGTACATGAATAGGACAGATTTGGTGGGATATGGACCAATGCAGACAGGTGGAACTAGCGTAGATGGGGCCTGTTGGCTGACGTGGGCAAGTTGGGCCGAAGGGCCTGATTCCACACCATATCTATCTATGACTATATGAGTACAGGGCTGAACTACCTCCTCTGAAAGTTCGTTCCACACACCCACCACGGGTTTTGGCAACATCCTCGTAAATCTCCTCCATCACCTTTCCAGATTGACACCATCTTTCCTGTATCATGGTGCCCAAAACTGAACACAATACTCCAAATGCAGCCTCACCAACGTCTTACACAACCGCAACATAACCTCTATACACAATGCTCTGACAAAAGACGGCCAATGTAACAAAATACTTTTTGACCACACTATCAACCTGTGACACTATGTACCTATTTCAACACACTATGTACCTGTCGTCCTATATCCCTTTGTTCTACAGTTAATTCACATTTCTGCCTCGTTTCCAGGTCAACGGTACTGACACTTCTGAACTCACTGATGGTTTCACTTCCCATGTGCGTCTGATTGTGAACACACTTGCACTACAGCTGAACATCCAAATAAAGAATAATCAAGACTTAACTGTTCCTCCAAGTGCAGCGCTCTCCTCAGTCATACTTCAAATATCTGCAAGGCCCTTTTGTGTAGTTCTGGTCACCATATTATACAAATGATGTCCTGTTGCCAGAGGCAGTGCTGAACAGATTCACCAGGATGTTATCTGGAATGGACAGCGTTAGTTTGAGGACAGACTTGACCAGGTGGGATTGATCTCATTGGAGCAAGATTGCAGAGGGTCGACCTTACTGAGGCTTGTAAAGTTATGTCAACTACAGCAGGGTTGAGTAGATGGTCACAGTTATTTTCCAGGCTGGGAGAACCTAAACCCAGAGAACTTACGTTTAATCGAAAGGGGAGAGACTTCAAGGAATTCTCACTTCAAAGATGGAGCAATCTTTTCATTTGAGGCGGTGGGGACAGATACCATCACAGCAAATAAACAGCATTTGGACAGCCGTTTGTTTCGGATGGGAATGGACGGATATGGGACAAATACAGGTGAATGAGATTACCGTAGATCGGCATATCGGTCTGCATGGACGGGTCGGGCCGAAGGGCCTGTTTCTCTGCTGTTCCCATGACTGGAATCAGCAGTTCTGTAATTTCTAATGTGCTCTGTCATCGGCTTCCCCAGTTGTAGCCACATAGCAGACACATCACTGACTGCACAACAGCGGCGATACTGTATTGGGTGGTGGTGTCACCAACAACGGCGGCACATTGTTCATCTCCCTCACAAGTGTCCAACAGGTGCTTCACTCTCCTCAAACTAAACTCGAGCCTGGAAATCCGAGGAATTAAACGTCAATATGTGTCGAATGTTCTCACACCTGCAGTTTAAACAACAACATGATATAACTGCCTATCATATACGTTGGTCATTTTAATATGTCTCTGATCATTGAAGTGTTTCTTTCAGTTTCTATGTGTACCAGATGTACACAGCAGGAAGGGAGAAATGCTCTCTTGTATTAATTAATAAACAGGCACAGAAATACAGACTGAGTGTGTGTGAGAGCTCTCTTAAATTCATTGGAATTTAGGATGAGAGGGGATCTTGTAGAAATATATACAATTGTGAAGAAGGGCCTCCACCCATTAATTCTCCCCAGAGATGCTGCCTGTCCCGCTGAGTAACTCCGGCTTTTTGTGTCTATCTTCGGATTAAACCAGCATCTACAGTTCCTTCTTAAGTATATACAATTCTTAAGGGATTGGCCAGGCAAGATGCAGGAAAAATGTTCCCGATGTTGGGGGAGCCCAGAACATGGATCACAGTTTAAGAATAAGGGTTTGCTCAATTATTACTGAGATGAGGTAAGACTGATCTGTCGTCGGCCTCCCCAGTTGAGATGAATTGTGAATCTGTGGAATTCTCTGCGACAGAAGGCAGTGGAGGTCAATTCACAGGAGGTTTTCAAGAGAGAGTCAGATATTGCTCTGAGGGCTAACGGAAAAATAAAGCTGCATGCGGAGAAAGCAGGAACATTGTACTGATTTAGGATGATCAACCATGATCATATTAAATGGCGGTCCTGGGTTAAGAGGCCAAATGGCCTACTCCTGCAACTATTTTCCATGTTTCTATTTTTCTGAACCATTGTGGACAGCCCAGACGGGTGAGTTGGTCATTAACTCTCAGACCATCTTTGTTGTCAGGTCTGTGGGTTTAAATTAACATCTACCTGTCAACTGGTCTGAAGTCGTTCAATAAAAAATAAACTACAGATTGAACAGAACCTCGCCTTGTGTTCACCGGCTGGAACTAATATTCCCCACTGGGTGAATGGCACAGCACAATTACTCACCTCTCCCTATTTCAGATCTGAAGCTGCATTTTAATTTTCAGCATTATGTGTTATTCTTTAAATTGTATGCCGGAGAGAGGCAATTAGTATATATAACCATTGTTAATTAAGATGAAAATCACAAATGAATGCATCTTCACCTGCCGTGTTTACCAGCGTGGATAGAGCAGCAAGATGGAATTAGTGCTCATTGCAGATGAGATTAATTACAGATACTGAACATGCGTTAACGCTTTACAGTCAAACATCTGCAATAATGTAAAACATATGTTTGTTATCCACTTTGGTATAAAATATAAAACACAGGAGTTAAGATGAAATGGAAGCATCACAACCTGATGCATAGACACGGAAACATAGAAAAATAGAAAACAATTGCAGGAGTAGGCCATTCGGCCTTCGAGCCAGCACCACCATTCAACATGACCATGGCTGATCATCCTAAATCAGTAACCCGTTCCTGCTTTCTCCCCATATCCCTTGTTTCCGTGACCCGAAGTGCTATATCTAACTTTTGCTTGAAAGCATCCAGTAAATTGGCCTCCACTGCCTTCTGTGGCAGAGAATTCCACAGATTCACAACTCCCTGGGTGAAAACGTTTATCCTCACATCAGTCCTAAATAGTCAACTCCTTATTCTAAAACTGTGACCCCCGATTCTGGGCTCCCCCAACATCGGGAACATATTTTCTGGATCCAACCTGTCCAACCCCTTAAGAATTTTATGTTTCTATAAGATTATAAGATCAGTGATCATATCACTTCTTATCCCGACCCATCACTGACCACACTGATAATGTCACTGCTTATCCAGACCCATCACTGACCACACTGATAATGTCACTGCTTATCCAGACCTATCACTGACCACACTGATAATGTCACTGCTTATCCAGACCCATCACTGACCACACTGATAATGTCACTGCTTATCCATAGCCATCACTGACCACACTGATAATGTCACTGCTTATCCAGACCCATCACTAACCACACTGACATCACACACAGGTAGTTTATGTGATTCATCCATTCCAAGGACATCTCACATAACAACCAGTTCCCAGTTCCGTCGCACACTGCTCACATATATTTTTACCAGTGAAACCATTGACAACATTGGCCTCATGCTGAGCCACTGTAGATGATTGAACAAGTATGCAGGTTACCGATCAATGGCTAACCATTCAACAGAACCGCTGAATGTTAATGTTTAAAAAAGTATGATTTACATGATTTGTCTTGAAGTGGATGATCAGCCATGATCACAATGAATGGCGGTGTTTGATCGAAGGGACTAATGGCCTCCTCCTGCACCCATTTTCTATGTTTCTATGTTTCGAAGTGAATCTGTTCTCCGATCCCAGGACAGGGATCTATTGACAAGTGAGGAATATCTTACAGCACTATTTGTGCACACACCCTCCAGTTATAGAGTCATGGAGTCATAGAATCTTACAGAGTCTTCGGCCCAGCCTGCCTACACCAGCCAACATGTCTCATCCGCACTATTCCCACCAGCCTGTGATCGGCACATTTTCCTATCAATGGCTTATACATGCACCTGTCTAAATGTTCCTTAGAGGTTGTGAGAGTACTTTTGTGTTAGCACCTTTATATATTACATTTTATAGTGAGTAACTTTAGTACCTCTGTACCTGATAGTACCTTTTATAGTTGGCCTTTTGAGACGTGACAAAAAAGGTCGGTCAGGGCAGATCTGTAGATATTGAAAACATGGACTTCAGCATTGTATTCGAGAAGGTTCCTCGTGGTAGCCTGCTCCTGAAGGTTAGATCGCATGAAATGCAAGGAGAGATAGCTGAATGGATAGCAAATTGGCTTCATGGAAGGAAGCAGAGAGTGATAGTGGAAGGTTGCTTCTCAGACTGGACGCCAGTGACTAGTGGCGTGGCTCAGGGTTCGGTGCTGGGCCCGTTACTGTTTCTCATCTATATCAAAGATTTGGATGAGAACACACACGGCAAGATTAGCAAGTTTGCAGATGATGCAAAAGTGGGTTGTTTTGCAGACAGTGAAGATGGTTGTGATGAAGTGCAATAGGATCGTGATCGATTAGCCAGGTGTACTGAGGAATGGTTGATGCAATTTAATGCAGATAAATGTGATTCCAGATGTAGTCTCACCACTGACCTATACAAATGCAAAATGACCTCTTTACTCCTGTAGTCAAATCAAAGTGTAGTATTTCAAAGTGAGGTATTGCATTTTGAGAAATTTAACAAGGGCAGGACCGACACAGCTAATGGGAGGGTTCTGGATAATGTTGCAGGGCAGAGGGATCTAGGAGTGCAGGTGCACATTTCCTTGAAGGCGGAGTCACAGGTAGATCGGGTGATCATAAAGGCTTTTGGCACATTGGCCTTTGTCAGCCAGAGTATTAAGTGTGGATGTTGGGAGGTCATGTTGATGTAATATAAGACCTTCGTGAGACTGCATTTGGAGTGTTATGTTCTGTTCTGGGTACCGTTTTTTCGGAAAGATGGTGCCAAACTGGAAACATCACAGGTACATTTTACGAGGATGGTACCAGGGTCAGACCGAAAGGGAGAGGTTGAGTAGCCTGGGCTCTATACCTTGGAGCACAGAAGGAAGAGGGGCGAACATATTTAGGTGTATTTGATAATGAGATGAATTGATCAGGTAGATGCACAGAGTCTCTTGCCCTGAGTAGGAAAATAGAGCTCCAGAGGACATACTTTCAAAGTGAATAGGAAAAGATTTCATCGGAATCGTTCGGATAACTTTTCAAAAAAAGGGTGGTGGATGTATGGAACAAGCTGCCAGAGGAGGTAGGTGAGGCAGGGACAATCCCAACATTTAAGAAATTGTTAGACAGGTACAAGAATTGGACGGGTTTGGAGGGATATGGATGAAACGCAGGCAGGTGCTTGTAGGGACATGTTGGACGGTGTTGGCAAGTTAGGCCTGTTTCCACAACGTATCTCTCTATGACTCTATGATTCTATGAGTACCGGCCTGGAAAACCTTCTATGGCAACACGTTCCATTCACCCACCACATTTTGTGTGAAAAATTACCCCGCAGTTTCCGATTAAACTTTCCCACCTCATCTTAAACCTCTGCCCCTTCGTTCTTGCTTCACCTACTCTGTGCGTCTGCCAGGTGTATTCCTTTCATTATTTTGTTCACCTCTAAAGGATCATCCCAGATAATCCTGCGCACCAAGGCGAAAGTACTAGCCTGCTGAATCTGTGTCTGTAGATCAGGCTCTCCAGTCCTGGCAACATCCTCGTGAATCTTCTCAACACCCTTTCCAGATTGACACCATTTTTCCAATACTATGCTGCCCAAGACTGAGCACAATAAACTAAGTGCAGCCTCACCAACATCGTATACAACTGCAACATGACCTCCCAACATCAAAACTCATTACTCTCACCGATGAAGGCCAATGTACCAAAAGCCTTTTTGACCAAACTATTTACCTGTAACGCTACTTTCAATGCACTGTGTACCTGTCGTGTTAGATCCCTCTGCTCTATAGTTATTTCACATTTTTGACTCGGTTCCAGCTCATCGGGACTGACACCCCTGAATTCACTGATGATTTCACTTCCAATCTGCGTCTGATTCTGAACAAACCTGCACTGCAGCTGAACATCAAAATAAAGAAAAATCAAGACTTAACTGCTCCTCCACGTGCAGCGGCCTCCTCAGTTGCACTTCAAATATCTGCGAGGCCCTTTTTTGTAGTTCTGGTCACCATATTATGGAAATAATGTCCCATTGCCAGAGACAGTGCGGAACAGATTCACCAGGATGTTATCTGGAATGAATAGTTAGAAGACAGATTAGATCTGTGCTGGGCTCAATGTAGTTTGTCATCCATATCAATGAGTTGCATGAGATTGTACAAATACTATTTTTAAAGTTTGCAGTTGAAACTAAAGTAGATGGTATCACAGACTGTGAAACTGTTTAGCAAGAATTAAAGCAGGAACTTTTCAAATTGGAAAGTGTGCTGAGAAATGGCAAACGGTGTTTCTTCCAGATAAGTGTAACGTTTTAATATTGGGAAGTCAAATCAGGGCATGATCGTTACCGTGAATGGTCGTTAGCTGGGGAGTGTTGTTGAGCACAGGGATCCATAAATTAGAAGTAACTTCAGCAAGATTGCTGATGACACAATGCTGGGTGACAGTGCGAACTGCAAAGAGGATGTTAGGAGGTTGCAGGGTGAATACGGCAGGTTGACTGAGTGAGCAGATGCATGGCAGATGCAATATAATGTAGATAAATATGAGGTTGTCGACTTAGGTGGCAAAAACAAAGAGACAGATTATTATCTCAATGGTGTCAGATGAGGTAACGGGGAAGTGCAACAAGACCTGGGTTTCCTTGTAAACCAGTCACTGAAAGTAAGCGTGCAGGTACAGCAGGCATTGAAGAAAGCTAATGGCATGTTGCCAATCATAACGAGAGGATTTGAGTAAAGGAGCAAAGAGGACCTCCTGCAGTTGTATTGGGCCATGGGGAGACCACATCTTGAGTATTGTGTGCAGTTTTGGTCTCATAATTTGAGGAAGGACGTCCATGCTTTTGAGGCAGTGCAGCGTAGGTTCACGAGATTAATCCCTGGAGTGGCGGGACTGTCATATGAGGAAAGATTGGAAAGACCGAGCTTGTATTTACTGGAGTTTAGAAGGATGAGAGTGGATCTTATAGAGACGTATAATATTATAAAATTACTGGACAAGCTAAATGCAGGAAGAATGTTTCCAATGTTGGGGGAGATTAGAACCAGGGACCAGAGTCTAAGAATAAAGGGTAGGCCATTTAAAACTGAGGTGAGAAGAAACCTTTTCACCCAGTGACTTGTGAATTTATGGAATTTTCTGCCACAGAAGGCAATGTAGGCCAATTCACTGGATGAATTTAAAAGAGAGTTAGACAGAGCTCATGGGGCTGGTGGAATCAAGGGATATGGGGAGAAGGCAGGCACAGGTTACTGATTGTGGATGATCAGCCATGATCACCATGAATGGCGGTGCTGGCTCGAAGGGTCTAATGGCCTCCCCTGCACCTATTTTCTATGTTTCTAAGTTTCTATGTTACATAGTTCAAAGAAAAAGGACCAATCATGGAGGTAGGGTGGTGGAGAAGGTTTTTTGAAGCACTGTCTTCATCAGTCAGTGAATACAATTTAGAAGTTGGAAAGTTATATTCAGTTGGACAAGGCGTGGGTGAGGACGCCCTTGGAGTAATGTGTATATTTTTGGTCACAATGTTTAAGAAATATGCCACTCATTTGTAAAGAGTGCAGAATATATTTTAGAACATGTTGCCAGGAAACAAGGGTCGGAGCTACAGTGAAAGGCTGGGCACGCCAGGACTTTATTCCATGGAGAGCAGCAGGCAGTGCAGTGATTT
>NW_027601858.1:34510-58195 GCF_053455715.1 Rhinoraja longicauda
AGGGCAGAAGAAGATGCATTATTTGTTATTTTCTTCATAAGTAACACAGGTAGAATTGCTAATTAACTCTCTCCGGCATACACGTGAAAGAATAACACATAATGCTGAAAATTAAAATGCAGCTTCAGATCTGAAAAAGGGGAGTTGTGTAAATGTTCTGTGCGTTTCGCTCAGTGGGGAATATTAGTTCCAGCCGGTGAACACTAGCTGTGGCTCTGTTCAATCTGCAGTTTATTTGTCGTGAACTACGTCAGACCAGGTGGCAGGTAGATGTGAATTCAAACCCACAGACCAGGACAGCAAGGTTGGTCTGACAGTCAATGACCAACTCATCCGTCTAGGCTGTCCACACAACGGCACAGAGAAAGCTGCCACACACGCAGACTTCATTTATGTGCTTATTTATCAGTCATTCAAGAGAGCATATCTCCCAGTGTAAACCTGGCACTCGTAGAAACTGAAATAAACAATTCAATGATTAGGGACTGTTATTAAAATGACCAATGTATATATAGGAAAATCCACCTGATTTCAAGGCTCGCGTTCAATGGCTAACAAAAATATCCAAGGGCCATTTAAACGCTGTTTATTTGTTAGTGCTGTACCTGTCGCAAATTTCGGACGAAGGTTGCAGTGTTTCATGGATAGGGATGGTGCCTTTTAGTTCATCTGAACTATTCCCATTTATCGGCATATGAATCATCTCCCTCTAAACCATTCCCCTCATGTACCTGTCCAAATGACTTTGAGTTGATATTACCTATATGTTACCTATGATACTATGCCCCTCCATGAAATCACTGCACTGCCTGCTGCTCTCCATGGAATAAAGTCCTGGCGTGCCCAGCCTTTCCCTGTAGCTCCGACCCTTGTTTCCTGGCACATGTTCTAAAATATATTCTGCACTCTTTACAAATGAGTGGCATATTTCTTAAACATTGTGACCAAAAATATACACATTACTCCAAGGGCGTCCTCACCCACGCCTTGTCCAACTGAATATAAACTTTCCAACTTCTAAATTGTATTCACTGACTGATGAAGACAGTGCTTCAAAAAACCTTCTCCACCACCCTACCTCCATGATTGGTCCTTTTTTCTTTGAACTATGTAACATAGAAACTTAGAAACATAGAAAATAGGTGCAGGGGGAGGCCATTAGACCCCTTCGAGGCCAGCACCGCCATTCATGGTGATCATGGCTGATCATCCACAATCAGTAACCTGTGCCTGCCTTCTCCCCATATCCCTTGATTCCACCAGCCCCATGAGCTCTGTCTAACTCTCTTTTAAATTCATCCAGTGAATTGGCCTACATTGCTTCTGTGGCAGAAAATTCCATAAATTCACAAGTCACTGGGTGAAAAGGTTTCTTCTCACCTCAGTTTTAAATGGCCTACCCTTTATTCTTAGACTCTGGTCCCCTGGTTCTAATCTCCCCCCAACATTGGAAACATTCTTCCTGCATTTAGCTTGTCCAGTAATTTTATAATATTATACGTCCTCTATAAGATCCACTCTCATCCTTCTAAACTCCAGTAAATACAAGCTCGGTCTTTCTAATCTTTCCTCATATGACAGTCCCGCCACTCCAGGGATTAATCTCGTGAACCTACGCTGCACTGCCTCAAAAGCATGGACGTCCTTCCTCAAATTATGAGACCAAAACTGCACACAATACTCAAGATGTGGTCTCCCCATGGCCCAATACAACTGCAGGAGGTCCTCTTGCTCCTTTACTCAAATCCTCTCGTTATGATTGGCAACATGCCATTAGCTTTCTTCAATGCCTGCTGTACCTGCACGCTTACTTTCAGTGACTGGTTTACAAGGAACCCAGGTCTTGTTGCACTTCCCCGTTACCTCATCTGACACCATTGAGATAATAATCTGTCTCTTTGTTTTTGCCACCTAAGTCGATAACCTCATATTTATCTACATTATATTGCATCTGCCATGCATCTGCCCACTCAGTCAACCTGCCGAATTCACCCTGCAACCTCCTAACATCCTCTTTGCAGTTCGCACTGTCACCCAGCATTGTGTCATCAGCAATCTTGCTGAAGTTACTTCTAATTTATGGATCCCTGTGCTCAACAACACTCCCCAGCTAACGACCATTCACGGTAACGATCATGCCCTGATTTGACTTCCCATATATTAAAACGTTACACTTATCTGGAAGAAACACCGTTTGCTAATTTCTCAGCACACTTTCCAATTGAAAAGTTCCTGCTTTAATCTTGCTAAACAGTTTCACAGATCTGTGATACCATCTACTTTAGTGTCAACTGCAAACTTTAAAAATAGTATTTGTACAATCTCATGCAACTCATTGATATGGATGACAAACTACATTGAGCCCAGCACCAGATCTAATCTGTCTTCTAACTATTAATTCCAGATAACATCCTGGTGAATCTGTTCCGCACTGTCTCTGGCAATGGGACATTATTTCCATAATATGGTGACCAGAACTACAAAAAAGGGCCTCGCAGATATTTGAAGTGCAACTGAGGAGGCCGCTGCACGTGGAGGAGCAGTTAACGTCTTGATTTTTCTTTATTTTTGATGTTCAGCTGCAGTGCAGGTTTGTTCAGAATCAGACGCAGATTGGAAGTGAAATCATCAGTGAATTCAGGGGTGTCTGTCCCGATGAGCTGGAACCGAGTCAAAAATGTGAAATAACTATAGAGCAGAGGGATCTAACACGACAGGTACACAGTGCATTGAAATTAGCGTTACAGGTAAATAGTTTGGTCAAAAAGGCTTTTGGTACATTGGCCTTCATCGGTGAGAGTAATGAGTTTTGATGTTGGGAGGTCATGTTGCAGTTGTATACGATGTTGGTGAGGCTGCACTTAGTTTATTGTGCCAGTCTTGGCAGCATAGTATTGGACACATGGTGTCAATCTGGAAAGGGTGTTGAGAAGATTCACGAGGATGTTGCCAGGACTGGAGAGCCTGGTCTACAGACACAGATTCAGCAGGCTAGTACTTTCGCCTTGGTGCGCAGGATTATCTGGGATGATCCTTTAGAGGTGAACAAAATAATGAAAGGAATACACCTGGCAGACGCACAGAGTAGGTGAAGCAAGAACCAAGGGGCAGAGGTTTAAGATGAGGTGGGAAAGTTTAATCGGAAACTGCGGGGTAATTTTTCACACAAAATGTGGTGGGTGAATGGAACGTGTTGCCATAGAAGGTTTTTCAGGCCGGTACTCATAGAATCATAGAGTCATAGAGAGATACGTTGTGGAAACAGGCCTAACTTGCAACACGTCCAACATGTCCCTACAAGCACCTGCCTGCGTTCATCCATATCCCTCCAAACCCGTCCAATTCTTGTACCTGTCTAACAATTTCTTAAATGTTGGGATTGTCCCTGCCTCAACTACCTCCTCTGGCTGCTTGTTCCATACATCCACCACCCTTTTTTTGAAAAAGTTATCCGAACGATTCCGATGAAATCTTTTCCTATTCACTTTTAAAGTATGTCTCTGGAGCTCTATTTTTCTACTCAGGGCAAGAGACTCTGTGCATCTACCTGATCAATTCATCTCATTATCAAATACACCTAAATATGTTCGCCCCCTCTTCCTTCTGTGCTCCAAGGTATAGAGCCCAGGCTACTCAACCTCTCCCTTTCGGTCTGACCCTGGTACCATCCTCGTAAAATGTACCTGTGATGTTTCCAGTTTGGCACCATCTTTCCGAAAAAACGGTACCCAGAACAGAACATAACACTCCAAATGCAGTCTCACGAAGGTCTTATATTACATCAACATGACCTCCCAACATCCACACTTAATACTCTGGCTGACAAAGGCCAATGTGCCAAAAGCCTTTATGATCACCCGATCTACCTGTGACTCCGCCTTCAAGGAATGTGCACCTGCACTGTCCTAGATCCCTCTGCCCTGCAACATTACCCAGAACCCTCCCATTAACTGTGTCGGTCCTGCCCTTGTTAAATTTCTCAAATGCAATACCTCACTTTGAAATACTACACTTTGATTTGACTACAGGAGTAAAGAGGTCATTTTGCATTTGTATAGGTCAGTGGTGAGACTACATCTGGAATCACATTTATCTGCATTAATTGCATCAACCATTCCTCAGTACACCTGGCTAATCGATCACGATCCTATTGCACTTCATCACAACCATCTTCACTGTCTGCAAACAACCCACTTTTGCATCATCTGCAAACTTGCTAATCTTGCCGTGTGTGTTTTCATCCAAATCTTTGATATAGATGACAAACAGTAACGGGCCCAGCACCGAACCCTGAGCCACGCCACTAGTCACTGGCGTCCAGTCTGAGAAGCAACCTTCCACTATCACCCACTGCTTCCTTCCATGAAGCCAATTTGCTATCCATTCAGCTATCTCTCCTTGCATTCATGCGATCTAACCTTCAGGAGCAGGCTACCACGAGGAACCTTCTCGAATACAATGCTGAAGTCCATATTTTCAATATCTACAGATCTGCCCTGACCGACCTTTTTTGTCACGTCTCAAAAGGCCAACTATAAAAGGTACTATCAGGTACAGAGGTACTAAAGTTACTCACTATAAAATGTAATATATAAAGGTGCTAACACAAAAAGTACTCTCACAACCTCTAAGGAACATTTAGACAGGTGCATGTATAAGCCATTGATAGGAAAATGTGCCGATCACAGGCTGGCGGGAATAGTGCGGATGAGACATGTTGGCTGGTGTAGGCAGGCTGGCCGAAGACTCTGTAAGATTCTATGACTCCATGACTCTATAACTGGAGGGTGTGTGCACAAATAGTGCTGTAAGATATTCCTCACTTGTCAATAGATCCCTGTCCTGGGATCGGAGAACAGATTCACTTCGAAACATAGAAACATAGAAAATGGGTGCAGGAGGAGGCCATTAGTCCCTTCGATCAAACACCGCCATTCATTGTGATCATGGCTGATCATCCACTTCAAGACAAATCATGTAAATCATACTTTTTAAACATTAACATTCAGCGGTTCTGTTGAATGGTTAGCCATTGATCGGTAACCTGCATACTTGTTCAATCATCTACAGTGGCTCAGCACGAGGCCAATGTTGTCAATGGTTTCACTGGTAAAAATATATGTGAGCAGTGTGCGACGGAACTGGGAACTGGTTGTTATGTGAGATGTCCTTGGAATGGATGAATCACATAAACTACCTGTGTGTGATGTCAGTGTGGTTAGTGATGGGCCTGGATAAGCAGTGACATTATCAGTGTGGTCAGTGATAGGTCTGGATAAGCAGTGACATTATCAGTGTGGTCAGTGATGGGTCTGGATAAGCAGGACATTATCAGTGTGGTCAGTGATGGGTCGGGATAAGAAGTGATATTATCACTGATCTTATAATCTTATAGAAACATAAAATTCTTAAGGGGTTGGACAGGTTGGATCCAGAAAATATGTTCCCGATGTTGGGGGAGCCCAGAATCGGGGTCACAGTTTTAGAATAAGGAGTTGACTATTTAGGACTGATGTGAGGATAAACGTTTTCACCCAGGAGTTGTGAATCTGTGGAATTCTCTGCCACAGAAGGCAGTGGAGGCCAATTTACTGGATGCTTTCAAGCAAAAGTTAGATATAGCACTTCGGGTCACGGAAACAAGGGATATGGGGAGAAAGCAGGAACGGGTTACTGATTTAGGATGATCAGCCATGGTCATGTTGAATGGTGGTGCAGGCTCGAGGGCCGAATGTCCCACTCCTGCAATTGTTTTCTATTTTTCTATGTTTCTCTGTCTAAGCATCAGGTTGTGATACTTCCATTTCATCTTAACTCCTGTGTTTATATTTTATACCAAAGTGGATAACAAACATATGATTTGCATTATTGCAGATGTTTTGACTGTAAAGGGTTAACGTACGTTCAGTATCTGTAATTAATCTCATCTGCAATGAGCACTAACTCCATCTTGCTGCTCTATCCACGCTGGTAAACACGGCAGGTGAAGATGCATTCATTTGCGATTTTCATCTTAATTAACAATCGTTATAAATACTAATTGCCTCTCTCCAGCACACAATTTAAAGAATAACACATAATGCTGAAAATTAAAATGCAGCTTCAGATCTGAGATAGGGAGAGTTGAGCAATTGTGCTGTGCATTCACCCAGTAGGGAATATTAATTCCAGCCGGTGAACACAAGGCAAGGTTCTGTTCAATCTGCAGTTTATTATTTATTGAACTACTTCAGACCAGTTGACAGGTTGATGCTAATTCAAACCTACAGACCTGACAACAAAGACGGTCTGAGAGTTAATGACCAACTCACCCGTCTGGGCTGTCCACAATGGTTCAGAAACATAGAAACATAGAAAATAGTTGCAGGAATTTGCCATTTGGCCTTTTGAGCCAGGACCGCCATTCAATATGATCAAGGCCGACCATCCTAAATCAGTACCCCGTTCCTGCTTTCTCCCCATGCAGCTTTATTCCGTTAGCAGTAAGAGCCATATCTGACTCTCTCTTGAAAACCTCCTGTGAATTGGCCTCCACTGACTTCTGTGGCAGAGAATTCCACAGATTCACAATTCATCTCAACTGGGGAGGTCGACGACAGATTAGTTTTTCCTCATCTCAGTAATAATTGAGCTACCCCTTATTCGTAAACTGTGATCCCTTTTCTGGACTCCCACAACATCGGGAACATTTTTCCTGTATCTAGCCTGTCCAATCCCTTAAGATATGCATATGTGTAAGAAGGAACTGTAGATGCTGGTTTCAACAGATAGACACAAAAAGCTGGAGTAACTCAGCGGGACAGGCAGCATCTCTTGGGAGAAGGAATAGGTGGAGACCCTTCTTCAGAATTCTGTATGTTTCGACAAGATCCTCTCTCATCCTAAATTCCAGTGAAGTTAAGAGAGCTCTCACGCACACTCAGTCTGTATTTCTGTGCCTATTTATTAATTAATTCAAGAGAGCATTTCTCCCTTCCTGTTGTGTATATCTGGTACACATAGAAACTGAAAGAAACACTTCAATGATCCGAGACATATTAAAACGACCAACGTATATGATAGGCAGTTATATCATTTTGTTGTTTAAACTGCAGGTGTGAGAACATTCGACACCTATTGGCGTTTAATTCCTCGGATTTCTAGGCTAGAGTTTAGTTTAAGGAGAGTGAAGCACCTGTTGGACACTTGCGAGGGAGATGAACAATGTGCCTCCGTTGTTGGTGACACCACCACCCAATACAATATCGCCACTGTTGTGCAGTCAGTGATGTGTCTGCAATGTGGCTACAACTGGGGAGGCCGATGACAGAGCACATTAGTGATTACAGAACTGCTGATTCCAGTCATGTGAACAACAGGGAAACAGGCCCTTCAGCCCAGCGGTCCATGCGGACCGAGATACCTATCTACGGTAATCTCATTCACCTGTATTTGTCCCATATCTGTCCATCCCTATCCGAAACAAACGCCTGTCCAAATGCTGTTTATTTGCTGAGATGGTATCTGTCTCCACCGCCTCAAATGAAAAGATTGTACCATCTTTGAAGTCAGAATTCCCTTAAATCTCTCCCCTTTCGATTAAACGTAACTTCTCTGGGTTCAGATTCTCCCAGCCTGGGAAATAACTGCGACCATCTACTCAACCCTGCTGTAGTTGACATAATTTTACAAGCCTCAGTAAGGTCGTCCATGTACATTCTTGCTCCAATAAGATCAATCCCACCTGATCAAATCTGTCCTCAAACTAACGCTGTCCATTCCAGATAACATCCTGGTGAATCTGTTCACCACCGCCTCTGGCAATAGGACATCATTGGTATAATATGGTGACCAGAACTACACAAAAGGGCTTCGCAGATATTTGAAGTATGACTGAGGAGAGCGCTGCACTTGGAGGAGCAGTTAAGTCTTGATTATTCTTTATTTGGATGTTCAGCTGTAGTGCAAGTGTATTCACAATCAGACGCACATGGGAAGTGAAACCATCAGTGAGTTCAGAAGTGTCAGTACCGTTGACCTGGAAACGAGGGAGAAATGTGAATTAACTGTAGAACAAAGGGATATAGGACGACAGGTACATAGTGTGTTGAAATAGGTACATAGTGTCACAGGTTGATAGTGTGGTCAAAAAGTATTTTGTTACATTGGCCGTCTTTTGTCAGAGCATTGTGTATAGAGGTTATGTTGCGGTTGTGTAAGACGTTGGTGAGGCTGCATTTGGAGTATTGTGTTCAGTTTTGGGCACCATGATACAGGAAAGATGGTGTCAATCTGGAAAGGTGATGGAGGAGATTTACGAGGATGTTGCCAAAACCCGTGGAACGAACTTTCAGAGGAGGTAGTTCAGCCCTGTACTCATATAGTCATAGATAGATATGGTGTGGAATCAGGCCCTTCGGCCCAACTTGCCCACGTCAGCCAACAGGCCCCATCTACGCTAGTTCCACCTGTCTGCATTGGTCCATATCCCACCAAATCTGTCCTATTCATGTACCCAACCTGTCTAACTATTTCATAAACGTTGGGATAGTCCCCGCCTCAAATTCCTCATCTGGCAGTTTGTTCCATACATCCACCACCCATTGTGTGAAAACGTTACCCCTCAGATTCCTATTCAATCATTTCCCCTTCACCTTAAACGTATGTCCTCTGGACCTCGATTCTCCTACTAAGGGCAGGAGAACCTGAGCATCGCCCGATCTATTCCTTTCATGATCTAAAACACGTCTCTGAGATCACCCCTCATCCTCCTGCGTTCCATGGAGACCAATCGCACACAATTGATTCTGTCTACAAACTAATGCTGTCCATTCCAGATAACATCCTGGTGAATCTGTTCCGCACTGTCTCTGGCAACACTCCCTCTCTTTCACACTCCTCTCTCTCTCCGTAGGTTAATTCCCGGAATGGCGGGATTGTCGTATATTGAAAGGCTGGAGCAATTAGGCTTATATGCACTGGAATTTAGAAGGATGAGGGGGGATCTTATTGAAACATATAAGATAATTAGGGGATTTGACACATTAGAGGCAGGAAACATGTTCCCAATGTTCGGGGAGTCCAGAACAAGGGGCCACAGTTTAAGAATAAGGGGTAGGCCATTTAGAACGGAGATGAGGAAGCACTTTTTCAGTCAGAGAGTGGTGAAGGTGTGGAATTCTCTGCCTCAGAGGGCAGTGGAGGCCAGTTCGTTGGATGCTTTCAAGAGAGAGCTGGATAGAGCTCTTAAGGATGGCGGAGTGAGGGGGTATGGGGAGAAAGCAGGAACGGGGTACTGATTGAGAGTGATCAGCCATGATCGCATTGAATGGCGGTGCTGGCTCGAAGGGCTGAATGGCCTACTCCTGCACCTATTGTCTATTGTCTATTGTCTATTGCCCACTCCCCCCTCTCCCCACAGTCCTCCCCTCTCAATTCCCACATTCCTCATTTCTCTCCACAATCCCCATCCTCCCTCAACACTCCTCCCTCTCTCTCTCACCACACACCTTCCTCTCTCTCACACCATCTCCTCTCCCTCTCCCCCACTCTCCCCCACTCCCCCCCTCCATCCCCACATTCATCCCACTCCCCACACAATCCTTCCACCCTCTCTCTCACACTCCTCCCTCCCCATCCCCTAAAACCCCCTCTCTCCCCACAGTCCTCCCCGTCATTCTCCCCACAATCCCCCTCTCTCTCCTCACACTCCTCTCTCGCTCCCCACATTCATCCTGCCTACTCTATCTCCCCACTCCCTCTCTCTCCCCACACTATTCAATTCCTCTCCCCAAACCCCCTCCCTTCCCACCCTCCATCCCCTCCCTCCACTCCTCCCATTTCTCTCCCCACACACCTCCCTCTCTCTCTCTCCACGTTCCTCCCCTCTTCCTCCCCACACTCTTCACTCTCTTTCTCTCTGGATAAGCAGTGACATTATCAGTGTGGTCAGTGATGGGTCTGGATAAGCAGTGACATTATCAGTGTGGTCAGTGATGGGTCTGGATAAGCAGTGACATGATCTCATTAAATCTGCCCCCGATGTTTTACATTTGATATGATGTGAAATAAAGAATTCTTTCTTTTTTGTCTCTTCTGTTTTTATTGTTTTTTCACTGAGAAATATACAAAACAGTACAACACCATCAACATGAATAAAATAAAATAAGAAAAACAACAAAATTAAATAAATAAATGAATTGATAACTAAATAAATAAAGGAGATAAATAGATAAATAAATACATTTGAACAAGACAGTGTGGTACACTTACCAAATAAAATATAAAAAAGTAACAATGATTGGTTATCTAGAGATATTTCAATATTCGCACAAACATACCATCTAGTTCTATACAACACAGTCTTCCAATATCTAGCTCGGCATTTATCCAGTTGGTGTCATGGCTGAAATAAACGATCCATTTTTCCCACATCTTCTCAAAGAATCCCTTCCTTTTAATTCAAATGTTCGATTCTAAAGGGGTTGAGGAAGGATATTCTTGCTATTGAGGTCGTGCAGCGTAGATTTACTGGGTTAATTCCCGGAATGGCGGGACTGTCATATGTTGAAAGACTGGAGCGACGAGGCTTGTATAAACTGGAATTTAGAAGGATGAGAGGGGATTTGATCGAAACATATAAGATTATTAAGGGGTCGCAGTTTAAGAATAAAGGGTAGGCCATTTAGAGCGGAGATGAGGAAAAACGTTTTCAGAGAGTTGTAAATCTGTGGAATTCTCTGCCTCAGATGGCAGTGGAGCTCAATTCTCCCAATGCATTCAAGAGAGAGCTAGATAGAGCTCTTAAGGATAGCGGAGTCAGGGGGTATGAGGAGAAGGCAGGAACGGGTTACTGATTGAGAATGATCAGCCATGATCACATTGAATGGTGGTACTGGCTCGAACGGCCGAATGGCCTATTGTCTATTGTTAACTCGTTCAGTATCCATAATTAATCTAAACTTTAATGAGCACTAATTCCATCTTGCTGCTCTATCCACGCTGGTAAACACGGCAGCTGAAGATGCGTTAACTTATTCTTTTCTTCTTAATTAACACAGGTCAGAAATGCTAATTAACTCTCTCCGGCATACATTTGAAAGAATAACACATAATGCTGAAAATTAAAATGCAGCTTCAGATCTGAGAAAGGGGGAGATGGCTAAATGTTCTGTGTACTTCGCCCAGTGGGGAATATTAGTTCCAGCCGGTGAACATTAGCTGTGGCTCTGTTCAATCTGCAGTTTATATTGTGGTGAACCACTTCAGACCAGGTGACAGGTAGATGTGAATTCAAACCCACAGACCAGACAGTAAGGTCGGTCTGAGAGTAAATGACCAACTCATCCGTCTGGGCTGTCCACACAGCGGCACAGAGAAAGCTGCCACGCACGCAGACTTCATTTATGTGCTTATTTATCAAGCAATTCAAGAGAGCATATCTCCCATCATGCAGTGCAAACCAGGCACTCTTAGAAACTGAAATAAACACTTCAATGATCAGGGACTGTTATTAAAAATGACCAATGTACGTGACAGGCAATTATAATGTTTTCTGCTTAATCTGCACCTTTGAGAAGAGTGGACATTTATTGATGTTAAATTCCTCTGATTTCAAAGCTCGAGTTCTGTGGTAATAAAATATCCAAGGGCTATTTAAAAGCAGTTTGTATGTTAGTGCTGTCCCTGACGCAAATTTCAGACAAAGGTTGCCATGTTTCATGGGGAGGGGTGATGCATTTTAGTTCATCTGAACTATTCCCATTTCCCGGCATATGGATCATCTCCCTCTAAACCATTCCCCTCATGTACCTGTCGAAATGTCTTAGTGTTCCCATTATGACGTTACCTATGACACTGTCCACCTCTATGAGGTCACTGCACTGCCTGCTGCGCTCAATGGAATAAAGTCCTGGCGAGCCCAACATTTCCCTGTAGCTCCGACCCTTGTTTTCTGGCAACGTGTTGAAATTATTTTCTGCACTCTTTACAAATTAGTGGCATATTTCCTAAACATGGTGACGTATCCAAGTGCGTCTTCAACAAAGTCTTGCCCAACTGAACATAACTTTCCAACTTTTAAATTTTATTCACTGGCTGATGAAGACAGTGGGGAAAAAACCTTCCCCACCGCCCTATCCCCCTGTTACGTCCCTTTTCTTGCAACTATGTACTTTTATTCTGAGTTCCCTCTGCTCTACAACACTACCCAGCTAACTACCATTCGCGGTGAAGATCATGCCCTGGCTGGTCTTCCCTAATTTAAAATCTCACACATCTGCAAGAAGCACCATTTGCCATTTCTCAGCCCACTTTCCAATTTGAAAAAGTTCCTGCTCTAAACCTTGCCAATCATTTTTCAATGCCTGTGATACCACCTAATTCAGTGTCAACTGCAAACTTATACATTAGTCCGTTACATTCTCAGGCAACTCATTGACACAGATGACAAACAACAATGAGCGCAGCACCAATCCCTGAGATAGACCACCACTCCTTGACCAATGAACGAAACTGTACCATATGCCTCTTTACAACTGTCCACTGCCGTTATCACATTCAGGGAGCTGTTTACCTGTATTGCAAGATACTTTTATACATCACTGATGTTAAGGGTCATGCCATTAATTATATAGTTTGAACTCACATTTGACGTCCCAAATTGCAACATCTCTCATTTGCTCAGAATAATTTGCATCTGTGATTTCCCCCACCCCTCCCATCTCTCTACTTGATCTATACGCCACTAAATACTGAGACAGCCTCCCTCACATTCCTCAACCCCAGAAATCTTGGTGTCATCCGCAAACTTACAAAACAACCCGTGCATATTCACGCCCAAGTCATTTATGTGTATCACAAACAGTAGAGGTCCCAGCACAGATCCTTGTGTATTACTACTGGTCACAGACATCCAGCCTGAATATTGCCCTTCCACCACAACACTCTGCCTTCTGTCATTCAGACAGTTCTGAATTCATGCGACCAAGTCACCGTTAATCCCGTGTGCCTTCACCTCCTGGATCGGTCTACCATGGGAGACTTTGTCAAAGGTCCGGATAAGCAGTGATATTATCAGTGTGGTCAGTGATGGGTCTGGATAAGCAGTGACATTTTCAGTGTGGTCAGTGATGGGTCTGGATAAGCAGTGACATTATCAGTGTGGTCAGTGATGGGTCTGGATAAGCAGTGACATCATCAGTGTGGTCAGCGGTAGGTCTGGATAAGCAGTGACATTATCAGTGTGGTCAGTGATGGGTCTGTATAAGCAGTAACATTCTCAGTAATTAATCTCATCTGTAATGAGCTCTCACGGCATCTTGTTGTTCTATCCACGTTGGCCGGTGCACACGTATTTATTTGTTATTTTCACTTTAATAGGCAGCGATGATAATGAGTCGATAACTTTCTGCTGGATAAGATTGAAGGAATAACGCATTATGCGTCTCTCCCAACACTCCTCACTCTCTCTCTCTCTCTCTCCCTCTCTCCCTCCTCCCATTCTCTGTCCTCTCCCCACTTTTCCGATTCTGTTTTCCCACTTCCTCCCCTCTCCACACTCCTCCCCACTCTCTCCCCACACTCCCCTCTGTCTTGCCACACTCCGCGAATCTCTCTCCCCATACACATCCCCCTGTCTCTCCGCACCCTCTCTCCCCACTCTCCTACCACTCTCCATCCCCACACTCCTGCATTCTCCACACACACTCACCACTCCTCCCATTCTTTCCCCCTCACTCCTCCCCCTCTCTCCCCCACGTGCCTCCCCATCTCTCTCCCCACGCACATCCCCCTCTCTGCCCACACTCCTACCCCTTACATTCCCCCACACTCCCCCTATCTCTCCCCGTGCTCCACCGCACTCTCTCTCCCCATTCCACTCATTCCCACACTACTCCCCCTCTCTCCCCCACACACCTCCTCCACTCCCCAATCCTCCCCCTGTTTGTCATAAGGTCGTAACTGATAGTAGAATTAGAGAGGGGGAGAGAGACAAGGGTTTGTGAGAGAGAGAGGGGGTAGGGGGAGAGGGGGGGGAGAGAAGGAGGAGAGGGGGAGAGGGGACAGGAGAGGAGAGAGCGAGGTGGGTCTCATCAGAGTGTTTCCCTTTGTGCGTCGATAAGGCCTTTAATGAACCGACCTGTTAGATGGAACCGCCTCTGAACTCCGAGCTGGTTTACTTTGTGTCTGTGCCTATCTGAGGAAAGTCAGACATAGGATACAAGTCTCGCACAGAATGTCCTCGTACACACAGGGTGGTGGGTGTATAGAACGGGCTGTCAGACGCATGTACTAGTGCAACGTTTAAGAAACATTTAGACATTTACGTGGATGGGACGGGTTGAGAAATATATGGGGCAAACGCGGGCAGGTGGGACTGGGATAGACGGGGCAAGTTGCATTGGAGTGGGCGAGTTGGGCCGGATATTTCCGTGCTACATGACTCCATGACGCTGTGACTTTTAAATGTATTCTTATATAGTGCACGGGGGAGAGAAAGAGGGAGAGAGAGAAAGGAGAGAGAGAGGGCGGGGAGGGAAGGAGAGGGAGAGAGAGGGGGTAATAATTATTAGCTTAATATATTGTAAATTTGGTTCTCAAGTCGAGGGGGGGGGTCATGGTATCAAATATTAGTTTCGTTTATAATTGTAAATTCATGAAAATGAAGTGGAGAGGGGGAGAGAGAGGAGAAAGAGAGACGGGGAGAGACTGAAGGAAGGGAGAGAGGGTGGTGAGAGAAAGAGGAGGAAGAGTGAAAGAGAGGAGAGAGAGGGGGAAGTGAGAGAGAGGTGACATAGAGGGGGAAGAGAGAGGGGGAGAAAGGGAGAGGGAAAGAGAGGGGGAGAGAGAGGAGGAAGAGAGGGGAGAGTTTAGTTTTTATTTTAACAGTTTATTTTATTTAGTCAAAAGAGAGGAGAGAGAGAGAAATGGGTCGAGGGGAAGAAAGAGAGAGAGAGGGGGAGGGAGAGGTGGAGAGACTGGGGAAGAGAGAGACTGGGGAGAAAAAGGAGAGAGGGAGAGGGCAGAGAGAGGGGAGAGATAGGAGAGGTCGGGAGAGGGAGGGGAGGGGAGGGGAGAGTGGGGAGAGAGGGAGCGGGAAGTTGGTATCAAATATTAATTTATTTTAATTGATTGTTGTAAATGTAGTCTTATAAAATGGGGGGGAGGGAAAGAGAAGTAGAGAAAGAGGGGAGAGAGAGTGAGGGGGAGGAAGGGGAGGGAGAGAGAGTGGGTAACAAATATTAGTTTAGTTTATTGTTGAATTTATTATAAAATGGAATGCGAGAAAGAATATCAAATATTAGTTTAGTTTATTATTGTGAATTAATTGATTATTGTGAGGGGGGAGAGAAAGGGGAGAGATTATTTTTAGTTTAGAGACATAGAAACGTAGAATATAGGCGCAGGAGGCCATTTGTCCCTTCGTGCCAACACCGCCATTCATTGTGATCATGGCAGATCATCCACAATCAGTAACCTGTGCCGGCTTCTCCCCATATTCCTAGCTTCCGCTCGCCCCTAGAGCTCTTTAATTTAGTTTAGTTTATTTAGTCAAAGGAGAGGAGAGAGGGAGAGAGAGAGATGGGGTGAGTGTGAGAGAGAGAAGGGGAGAGTGAAAGGGGAGAGAGTGTGTCACATTAGTCCGCGCGGGAATAGGTGACGCTTCGGGTCGAGACCCTTCTTCAGACTGATGTCAGGGGGGCGGGACAAAGAAAGGATATAGGTGGAGACAGGAAGACAGTGGGAGAACTGGGAAGTGGAGGGGGGGGAATAGGAGAGAGACAGAGGAACTGTCTAAATTTGGAGATTTCAATGTTCATACCGCTGGGCTGCAAGCTGCCCAAGCGAAATATGAGGTTCTGTTTCTCCAATTTCCGGTGGGCCTCACTATGGCACTGGAGGAGGCCCATGACAGAAAGGTCAGACCCGGTGGCTGAGCACTTCAACTCCCCCTCCCACTCACAGTCTGGCCTTTCTGAGAATTTCACTACTTCACAACTCTCTGGGTGAAAGAGTTTTTCCTCATCTCAGTACTAAATGGCCTACCCAGATTCTTAAACTGTGGCACCTGGTTCTGGACTCCCCCAACATCGGAAACATGTTTCCTGCATCCCTTAATAATTGTATCTGTTTCTATAAGATCCCCTCTCATCCTTCTAAACTCCAGTGAACACAAGCCCAGTCGCTCCATTCTTTCATCATATGACAGTCCCGCCATCCTGCGAATTAACCACGTGAACCTGCGCTGCATTCCATCAATAGCAAGAATGTCCTTCCACAAATTGGGAGACCAAATGTGCACACAATACCTCAGATGTGGTCTCACCAGGGCCCTGTACAACTGCAGAAGGATCTCTTTGCTCCTGTACTCAAATCCTCTCGTTGCGAAGTCTAACATGCCATTAGCTTTCTTCACTGCCTGCCATATCTGCATGCTTACTTTTAGTGACTGATCTACAAGGATTCCCAGGTCTTGTTGCACTTCCCCTTATCATAATCGGACACCATTCAGATAATAATCTGCCTTCTTGTTCTTGCCACCAAAGTGGATAACCTCCCATTTATCCACATTACACTGCATCTGCCCACTCACCCAACCTATACAAGTCACCCTGCATCCTCATAGCATCTTTTTCACAGTTCATCATGCCACCCAGCTTTGTGTCATCTGCAAATCTGCTTATGTTACTTTTTATTCCTTCATCAAAATCATCTATATATGGATTGTAAATGGCTGCGGTCCCAGAACCGAGCCTTGCGGTACCCCATTAGTCACTGCCTGCCATTGCGAAAGGGACCCATTAATTCCTACTCTTTGTTTCCTGTCTGCCAACCAATTTTCTATCCATGTCAATACACTGCCCCCTATACTACGTGCTCTAATTTTGCCCACTCATCTCCTGATTGCCCACTAATTGGCCACTAACCAGTGTCCTCATGTACCTGTCCAAATGTCGTAGTGTTATTACTATGGCACTCCCTATGATACTGTGCACCTCCATGAGATCACTGCTCTCTCTACTGAGCTCCATGGAATAAAGTCCTGGCGTGTCCAGCCTTTCCCTCGAGCTCCGAACCTTGTCTCCGGGCAACTTGTTCGATAATATATTCAGCGCTCTTTACAAATTAGTGGCATATTGCCCAAACACGGTGGCTAAAAATATGCACATTACTCCAAGTGCGTCCTCACTAACGTCTTGTCCAACTGAACATAACTTTCCAACTTTTAAATTTTATTCACTGGCTGATGAAGACAGTTCGCCAAAAAAACCTTCTCCACCGCCCTATCCCCCTGTTACGTCCCTTTTTTTGCAACTATGTACTTTTGTTCTGCGATCCCTCTGCTCTACAACACTCCCCAGCGAACTATCATTCACGGTGAAGATCATGCCCTGGTCTGACTTCCCAAAATTTAAACCTCACACTTACCTGCAACAAACACCATTTGCTATTTCTCAGTTCACTTTCCAATCTGAAAAAGTTCCTGCTTTAATTCTTGCTCACCATTTTCACTGACTGTGATATCACAGGGGGGGGGGAGATAAAAAGGCGAAAGAGAGAGGGTGTGAGAGAGAGAGGGTGAGAGAAAGATTGAGAGAGGGTGAGAGAGAGGGGAGAGAGAAAGAGAGAGAAAGGGTGGAGAGGGAGAGTGATAGGGTAGAAAGAGGGGGAGAGGGGGTATCAAATATTAGTTGTTTAATTTATTATTTTTAATGTTTTCTCATACAGTGGAGGGGGGAGAGAAAGAGGAGAGAGAGAGAGGGAGAGGGAGAGATAGGGAGGGGAGGGGGAGAGAGGGGATAACAAATATTAGCTTAATATATTGTAAATTTTATTATAAAGTGGAGGGGGGCAGGGTATCAAATATTAATATAGTTTAATTTAGTTTAGTATATTTAGTCAAAAGGGATGAGAGGGAGATGGGGTGAGTGTGTGAGAGAGAGGAGGGGAGAGAGAGAGGGTGTGGAATGTTTGGTATATTAGTTTAGTTTCTGCGCTATATCTCTAAATTAATAAATCTGTGAACGGGCGATCGCTGGTCGGAACGGACTCGGTGGGCTGAAGGGCCTGTTTCCGTGCTGCATCTGAAATAAAAAGGGAAAAGGTGAAACAGGTAGAGGAGGGCGAGTTTTCGGCCTGTTTCAAGATGGCCGACTTTTGCCTCCTGTTCCCACCAGAGGACAACAGAAAGGTCGTTTACTCCCCGTAACCACGAAATATTACCATCCCCCATCCCACCCCTTATCCAGAGTCCAGTCCCCATGATGGTCAACATCTACACTGAATAGGTGGTGGTGTTTCAGGACAGGGGGAGGGGGGAGAGAGAGAGAGGGGAATAAGAGGGGAAGAGAGTTGAGGGGAGAGGGACGAGGAAGAGAGAGGTGTGAGAGCGAGAGGGGAGAGATGGGAGGGAGACAGGGCACCGAAAGAGAGGTGGAAGAGAGAGGGCAGTAAGAGAGGGGGAGAGAGAGTGGAGGCGGAGTGAGAGAGCGTGAGAGAGAGGGCAGAGAGAGAGGGCAGAGAGAGGGAGAAATGGGAGAGAGTAGGAGAGAGAGAGAGGGGGAGAGGGGGGATCAAATATTTGTTAGGTTTAATTTATTATTGTAAGTGTATTATAAAGTGCAGGGGGGAGAATGAGGGGGTAGAAACTGAAATAAACACTTCAATGATCAGGGACTGTCATTAAAAATGATCAATATATATGACAGGCAATGGTGTTATTTTTTCTGCTTAATCTGCGTCTTTGATTGGGTGAATGTGAGGGGCTGGGGGTCCTGGAGCGGGGCCGGCGATGGGATCATCCGCCCGGGACTGACAGCTGGAAGATGCGGCGGTGAATGTGAGGAGCCGGAGCCCGGAGCGGAGAGACTGCGGCCGCCCTCTGGGATGCGCTCAGGGCGGGGGTTTATTAATGAGCCGCAGCGCTGAGGTGAGCGGATATTTCACCGCGCTCTTCACCTGCTCCCTGAACTTGGACTGGGTCGCCGCGTAAATAAATGTGTTGGTGCAGCAGCTGAGATTCCTCAGCAAAGACCCGACGTTGTTAAAGATCCATTGGGAATCATTCATATCAGTCCCAATCCCTGTGATCTGATAATAGACGAAGTTTACAATATACGTCATCCACAGGAGGATGAAGCTGCCGGAGATGGTGAAGAGTAAAACCACAGACCTCCTCCTGCTCTCCATCTCCGGGTCACTGCGCTTCTCCCCCTTGCTCTGACCCCTCAGCCCCTGACGGACCCGACTGGCCACTAAAATGTGCCGGACTGTCAGAGCGTTGAGCAGCAGGATCACAGCGAAAGGGAGGAGCGGAGTTAAAACTGTTTCGAACCAGTCAAATGCCACCCACCGGGGGTCAGTGAAATAACTGTCCACCGGGTAACAGCCCCACGGGACATTGTCGAGGATTATCCAGGGTTCCCGTGCGAAGTAGCGGGGAACGTTTTTCAGACACAGCAGAACGCCGGCTGTTGCGAGAACCGCAGCCGCAGTTTTCCCGGTGCAATATTTTGTTTTCAGCTTCCGGCAACAAATGGCGACAAAACGATCAAAGGTGAAAGTGACGGTGAACCAGACAGAACAGTCTGTAGATGCAAACGCCAGTGCATCGTTAACACTGCACACAGGGGTGATGGACAGGAAACTCCAATAAAAGTAATGGTATCGGATCTGATACAAAATGACCGCGGTGATCAGGGTGAGTAGATCGGCCGCTGCCATGGCCACCAGGTAGCGAGTGGTGCAGGTGGAGAGGCCGCACTTTCCCCGGGACAGGATCACAATCGCCACTAAATTCACTGCGGAAAGAGAAGGGGACGGGCACTGGGCATTACTGAACATGGTCTCCGGGGCTGAACACCGGCTCCACTTTCAGCTGGAGATCAGGAGTGTTGGAGTCGGTGCGCGGCTGCAGGTTTAACAATGTCAGACCCGGCTCCGACTGTGCCCGACCTGCCTGCTTCAGGGGAGAGGAGATAAGGCGAGGGGCGGGGTAAAGGACGGGGAGGGAACGAGCAGCCGCCCGCTACAATAGGCGGAATGGTCCTGTCTACAGTTAACCCCGCTCACAGTCTCTGATGCGGCCGGTTTCACAGACTTAACCGTGACCGGCCGCGTTTAACCAGGGCTCTGGGAACTCGGCATCTGATGGGGACGAGGAGGGTTCCAGAGGGAAGGCAGGGACAACTTAGGATCCGGCAGCAGTGTGGCTCCGTTAATGGATTCATTCCACATTGAGTTCAGTTCGGTAACAACACACGCCGGTAGATCCGCGGCCACTGGTTCGGGAGGTCGATCCAATTATTGGCCAACAGGCGGTGGAATCCGACTGTGACAGACTCCACAGTGAGACGTGTTCACTCTGATCAATAACTCAGACACAGTGAACTTCACAATGTCCCGGAGAGCTGCCTGTCCCGTGCACTGGGACAACTCTGGGCAAGGTCCCACTGAAGGCAAGAACAACATTCTAGTGGGTCCCGGCAGTGGGAGAAAAAGAGGGTTAGTTTCGGCTGTCTGAAAATGAGAAAAATCACAGCGTTAATTCAAAGATATTTCACTGAGAGGATTGATGTGCTTCAACGGTCATCGGTTGGGAATATTGTAACATGATCAGAATCAGGTCAACACCGGTTAACAGACGGAGTTATAAAACTTGAATTGTTCTGCTCACTTACCAGGGACTCCAACGGCAGCAATGATCACGTACAAGATTTTCTCCACGGCGTAATATTCATTCAGCTTCTCACGGTGCATGTTCTCTGCCCAGCGACGTGTCCCCGTGAGCCACCGGTAATCTCTCAGAATGAAATGCCGGGGCAGAACATTCCCGGAGATTTTATACCATTTTCCGTCTCCACCGGGACAGCGAAGTTTCAACAGAGTTAAAAAATAGAGATTTTGAAATGATTCGCAAACAGATGACATCAGCTAAGTGAAATACCTGCTGAGACAGGTCGTGATTTATTCAGGGAATTGATTGAGAAACTCCAAAGACTGGGAATTGTGGCGATAATGAGGGATGGAAATTGGGAGCGGCATTGTTCCAACAAAGGGAATATTGTTTCAAACTCCATCAGGTTCAACTCTCCGCCTCATGTTGTTTGTCTGATTTCATTCAATCCGCTTCACTCACTAAGGCAATCCCAAATTCCAGGGACCCTCTCAGGGCTTCTGGTGCCCAGTTTGAAGGTAGACTGGGCGACATTTGCCCACAGATTGAGGAATTAGTTCAACAGACCACCTCGCAATAAAATGGCCCTTCAACTCTGCTTCACCACTCAATATGATCGCGGCTTAACTGACTGCAACCTCACCCCCACACTCCAGGCGAGGCCGGTAACCATTCACTCCTTGCTTGCCTGCATTGGGTCTGATTTTGCGCCGGGACAATAACATTCTCTGCCTTTAGCACCTCTGAGGAGGAACGACTCAAAGACTCACGACAGTCCGAGAGCAGAAACATTGCCGCCTTAGAATTTTCCTAAACTTAGATAAAACAGCGAATGATGCGGACCATCTCGCTCCTCCCTTTCTCTTTCCCTCCATCCTTACTACTGTCGCTCTCTATGAACTATCACTCTCTCCTACCATCTCTATTCTTCCTCTCTGCTCCGCCATCTCTCTGTCAACCTCTCTCTCCTACCCCCCCTCCTTCTCACTCCCATTGCATTTATCCCTCCGTTTCTTTCTAACTATCTGACCCTTCCATCGCTCCGTTTTGCCAACCCACGCGATCTGAACTCCGCTCTCTTTTCATGTTCCCACTCTCCCTTTGTTACTGAACTCTCCCTCCATCTCTTCTTTCGTCTTCTCCGCTATCTCTTCCTTCATCACTGTACTCCCTATCTGTCTCTCTCTTTTCCCCAACACTCCCCCTGCTCGCCCTCACCTCCCTCTCCAAGGCCTTTCTTGCGAAGTGCGGTTAAAACGGCTAGCCACCATGGGATGTCTCTCTACCCCGTTCCCTCACACTTCAATAGCCCTTCCAGGTGAGGCTGATGTTCACATGCACCTCATCTAATTCCTTCTATTGCATGCGGTGTTCCAGATATGGTCTCCTTTGCATCGGCGTGGTCAAGTGGAGACTCGGCGACCGTTCGGCCGAACACTTACCGTCGTTCCGTCAAGGCCTCCCGGATCTTCCCGTTGTAACTCGTCTTCCCACACTGACCTTTCTGTCCTTTGCTTCCTCTATTGCCAGACTGAAGCGACATGCAAACTGAAAGAACGCCACTTCATATTCCGCCCTTGGTGCCTTGCAACAATAGACTATAGACAATAGGTGGAGGCCATTCGGCCCTTCGACCCTGTACGCACCGCCATTCAAAGTGATCATGGCTGATCATTCTCAATCACTACCCCGTTCCTGCCATCTCCCCATACCCCCTGACTCCGCAATCCTTAACAGCTCTATCTAGCTCTCTCTTGAGTGCATTCAGAGAATTAGCCTCCACTGCCTTCTGTGGCAGAGAACTCCTAATGGTATGAACTTTGAATTATCCAATGTTAGGTAACTAAGTGCAAATTCCCACTTCCCCCTCCCTCTTCCTCGTGCTTCATCCGGACTCGCACCAATATATCCCCTCCACCACATCTTCAACCGATATTACTTCCTCTTTCTTTATAATTCCATCCTGCTCAACACTTACCTCGCACCTGACGATGAAAACGGTATTCACCCGCTCATCGTTCAACTCGCTTTGTCCTGCTGTTCCCCCGTCCCACCACAATCAGTCTGAAGAAAGGTCCCGAACCGAAACTTCACCATCCATGTCCTCAGCAGGCTTAGCCAGTTCGGCGTGCCCTCTACAACTCTCACCAACATCTACAGATGCACCATAGAAAGTATTTTATCAAGATGCATCACAGCTTGGTTTAGGAACAGCTCGCTACAAGAACGTAAGAAATTGCAGTGAATTGTCCAGACCATCACACAAACCAACCTCCGTTATATTGACTCAGTTTATAAACCATGCTGCCTCGGCAAGGCCAGCAGCATAATCAAGGACGAGTCGCACCCTTGCCACTCCTGCTTCTCCTCTGCCCCATCAGGCAAAATGTATAGAAGTGTGAAAATGCACACCTCCAGTTTCAGGGACAGCGTCTTCCCAGCTGTTATCAGGCAACGGAATCATCCCACCAGAACGAGAAAGCAGTGCTGAACTACGATCTACCTCTTTGTCTACCCTCGGACTATCCTTGATCGGATTTTGCAGGCTTTACCTTGCACTGAACGTTATCCCCTTATCATGTATCTATACTCTGTAAATGGCTCGACTGTAATGAAGTATTTTGTTTCCATTGACTGGGTAGCACGCAACAAAAGCTTTTCACTGTACCTCGGTACACGTGACAATAAACTGCACTGAACTGACATACTCAACTAGATTTCTCCAGAGGTGCAGCCTGACTCGCATTGGATATTGATTGTGTGTGACAGTGCGAGTGTGCGAGTCCGTGCAAGAGTGTGTTAGCACGTGTGTGCGAGTGTGAATGTGTGAGATTGTGCAAATGAGTCGGTGTGTGTGTGTGTGTGTGTATGCGTTAGTGTATGCGGTTGCAGGAATTTCAATGATTCAATGATACTTTATTTTCACGTACCCAGGTAGAGTGAAATGCTTAGTTTTGCAGCCAACCCGGTAACATCATGTCGCAGACCTCACCTAGGCAGTACAAAAGTGTCGCCACATTTTGACGCCG
>NW_027601858.1:58695-67000 GCF_053455715.1 Rhinoraja longicauda
TGTGTGTGCGTGAGTGTGTGGCAGAGTATATGATGTTTTTGGCAGAGAATGTGTTCGTGTGTAAGTGTGTGATAAGTGCGTGTCTCTTAGTGCTAGTGCGTGTGAATATCTGTTAGTGTGAATGCATGTGTACGTGTGAGAGTATATTTGATTGTTTGTGATTGCATTTGAGAGATTGTGTGTGTCTTCGTGCGCGTGTATGTGTGTGTGCGTGTTTGACTGTGTTTGAGGGTGTGAACATGTGTGTTTGTAATGATGTAATGGCATACTGTGGGTTTTAGTGACGACGTGCCACGCTGTGGGGCATTACTGATGGAGTGACACACTGTGCGGTGGAACTGATGGAGTGACAAAATGTATGGTAGTAATGGTGGATTAACACACTGTGGGTTGGTACAGATGAATTGACACACGTTGGAGTTGTATTGATGAAGTGACACACTGCGCAGTAGTACTGATGGAGTGACACACTGTGCAGTGCACTGATGGAGTGACACAATGTGGGGGTAGTACTGATGGAGTGACACAATGTGGGGGTAGTACTGATGGAGTGACACAATGTGCTGTGTTGTTGTTGTTGTTCGTCCTTCGGGTTCGAAGATGACCATGACTTCACTTTCAGTTGGAGGATTGGTGACTGTGGGTCCGGAAGTGACTGGTGAGGCCAATCCGGGCCCGGAAGGCACGCCCACACGTAGGACACAAGTGGATAGGTGCTGCAGTGGAAGTGGAGGTAGCCCGGGCCTTGCGCGCGGTGCGTTTCCTCTGGGCCTCTTCAGTGCGTTTGTTCTCTGCTGCACGGGCTCCTGTGGTGAGCTTGCTACGCCAGGTTGGACGGTCCAGAGCAAGAGACTCCCAAGTGCTGAGGTTGATGTCCAAGTCTTTGAGGGACACTTTGAGGCAGTCCTTAAACCGTTTCTTCTGTCCTCCGACTGAGCGCTTGCCCTGACACAGTTCCCCATACAGAAGTTGTTTTGGCAGTCGACTCTCGGGCGTTCTGACGACATGGCCTGCCCATCTGGCTTGGGCTTTCCGTAGGAGGGTGTGTTCGCTGGGGATTCCGACCCGTTCCAAGACCTCTGTGTCGGGAATTTTGTCCTGCCACCTGATGTGAAGGGGTCTGCGTAGGCAGCTCAAGTGAATGTGGTTGAGCTGTTTGGCATGTCTACTGCAGACAAGTCCAGGTCTCACTGGCATAGAGTACCACTGCACGGTAGACCTTCAGCTTGGTGGTAAGGCTGAGTCCTCTCCGCTCCCAAACATTCCCACGGAGTCGCCCAAAGGCAGCGCTGGCCTTGGCCATTCTGTTGTTGACCTCAGCGTCAATGTTCACCACTCGCGAGAGTGTACTGCCCAGATACATTAAGCTGTCGACTGCCTGTAGGTTCTGCCCCTTCGCCGTGATGTGTGGTTCCTGGTAGGGCTTTCCAGGCGCGGGCTGGTACATAACTTCAGACTTTTTGGTGCTAATAGAGAGACCAAAGTTGTCACAGGCCTGTGAGAAGCAATCCATTTCATGATGCAGCTTCTGCTCTGTGCTGGCGTTGAGGGCGCAGTCATCAGCAAACAAGAAATCTCTGATGATGGTCTCCTTCACCTTTGTAACAGCTTGCAGGCGCCTGAGGTTGACCAGCCGTCTGTCAGTTCCTGTACCTGATGTGTATTCCATCCTGGCAGTCACGGAAGGCATCGGTCAGCATGGCAGAGAAGACCATGCTGAAGAGTATAGGGGCAAGAACACAACCTTGCTTCACGCCGTTTGTCACTGGAAAGGCTTCCGTCTCCATCATCTAGCACTTTCACCATCATGCCGTCATGGAACTGCCGGACAATCGTGATGAACTTGCCGGGACGGCCAAACTTCTGCATTATCCACAAGCCATCTCTGCTGACAGTGTCGAAGGCCTTTGTCAGATCGACGAAGGTCACGAACAGGTCGCTGTGCTGCTCTTGGCCTTTTTCCTGGAGTTGGCGTGCAGCAAATATCATGTCGACAGCACGGAAACCACATTGGATTTCTGGAAGGAGACCCTGCTCAAGGTGTTGAATGAGACGGTTGAACAGGATGCGAGCCAAGATCTTCGCAGCTATGGACAGGAGGGAGATGCCTCGATGATTATCGCAAGACTGGCGGTTGTCTTTCCACTTGTGGATGTGGACTATGCTGGCATCTTTCAGCTGTTGTGGGACCTTCCCTTCATTCCACATGGACTGGAAGAGTTCAGTCAGCTTCTGCATCATGACAGGGCCTCCTGCTTTGAACACTTCAGCACTACACTGTAGTACTGATGTATTGACACCAGTTGATGCAGTTCGTGTGGATTAACACACTGTGGGTTGGTACAGATGGAGTGACACACTGCAGTAGGATTGATGAAGTGACACACTTTGCAGTAGTTCTGATGGAGTGATACGCCATGGGCCTCTACTGGTGTAGTGACACACTGCGGGTAATACTGATGGAGTGACACAATGAGTAGTACTGTTGTTATGACAAACTGTGGAGTAGTACTGACGAAGTGACACACAGTGGAATAATACTGATGTAGTGACAAATTGTGAGGTAGTTTTGTTGTCATGACATACTGTGGGGAAGAATTGATGGATGAAACAATGTGGGGTAGACTAATGCGGTGATACATTGTGAGGTAGTACTGAGGAACTGGCACAATGTGGCGTAGAATTGATGGACTGACACCCTGGGGTCGTACTGATATAGTTCCACACTGGAGTAGTACTGACGGAGTGACAAACTGTGGTAAACACTCATGTCATTGCATCAGTACTACAACGCAGTTTGTCACTCCATCACCCCACCCCTTGGGGTAAAACTGATGGAGTGACACGCTGTGGAGCAGTGCTGATGGAGTGACATACTGCGCGGTTGTACTGATGGAGTGACATACTTCGGTATAGTGCTGATTGAATGACACACTGGGGGTGGTATGGACAGAATGGCGCAAAGTGGACGAGTACTGAAGTATTGACACAATGTTCGGTGGTACTGTCTGGTTGCACATTGTGACTTCTACACTGAAGTAGGACTGACGGTGGGGCAGTACAGATGCAGGATTACACTGTTGGGTAATACTAATTGAACGAGTCTGTGTGGTTGTACATAATGGAATAACAAGCTTAAGGCATTACTGATGGAGTGCATCACTGTGGTGTAGTACTGATGGAATAACATATTGTAGGGTAGTACTGATGGAGTAACACGCTCCAGTTTTGTACTGATGGAGTGTAACACTGTGGAGTAGTACTGGTGTAATGACGTACTGTGGAGGTGTATTGATGGAATGACACACTGTGGGGTAGCACGGATATAATAGCACATTCTGTTGGAGTGACGCAGTAATACTGACGGACTGACACGCTCTGCGGTAGTACAGTTGCGATGAAAAACTGTGGTGAAATAGTGATGGAATTACACACTATGTAGTCGCAGCGTTGGGTTAGCACACTTTGGGGTAATGCGGATGGAATGGCAGATTTTAGGTAGTCCTGATGGTGTGAAACACTTTGGGGAGTACTGATGGAAGAAAAAACTGCGGAGAGTACTGATGGAGTGACACGTTCTAGGTTTGCACTGGAGTGATATGATGTGGGGTAGTACCGATGTAGTGTAACAATTTGGAGTTGTATTGATGCAGTGAGACACTGTGTGGTTTCACCGACGGAGTGACACACTGAGCGGTAGTACTATTGTGATGACAAACTGCGGTGTAGTACTAATGCAGTGACACACTGAGTGGCAATACTGATGCAGTGACACAATTTGTGGCTGCACTTATGGGGTGACCCACTGGGATAGTCCTGAATGAATGATAAACATCGGGTAGTTCTAATGGCGTGAGACATTGTGGGGAAATACTAATAGAGTGAAACTGTGGGGAATTACTGATGGAGTGACACAATGAGATAGGGCTGATGGAGTGACATACTGTGGGGAATACTGATGGAGTGACACGCTGCGTGGTAGTACTGATGGAGTGATAATGGATTGTTTTGCTGGAGTGACACACGTACTGATGCAATGATAACCCGAGTGATATTCCTGATGGTGCGATGCTCTATGGGGAGGCACTGATGGAGTGGCACAGTGTAGGGTAGTACAGATGGAGTAACAGACTATATTTTATTACTGATGCAGTGGCATACTGTGGGTAGTGCTGGTGGAGTGACACATTTTGAGGTAGTACTGATGGAATAGCACACTATGTGGCAGTACTGACGCAATAGCATATTGTGGAATAGTACTGATTGAGTGACACCCTGCGGTGTAGCACTGTTGGATAGACATATACCAGAGTAATACTGGTGGATTGAAGCACTGTGGGGTAGTACTGATGGAAGGACTCATTGTGTGGTATTGATGGAGTGACACACCGTTGGATAGTACTGATAGAGTGACACCCTGTGTGGTAGTACAATAAGGGGACGTGGCTGCGTTCTGCAGCTGCGGCTCACCGGCAGTCTCTCTGTCTTTTTGTTTTGTATATTGTCATCGTTTAAATGTACGTTTTGATCTATTTTTAACTCTGTTTATGTGGGGGGTTGTGGGGGGGGGGGGGGGGTGGGGGAAACCTTTTTTCCCAATCTCCTCCTCAACGGAGATGCGACCTTTCCCGTGTCGTGTCTCCGTTCGCGCTATGGCCTAACACCGTGGAGTCGGCGGCCTCCAGCTGGGATCGACCTTGAAGACTCCGGTCGCAGGGCCTGGACTTACCATGTCGGAGGCTTCGGCCGTGGGCCCTGCGGACCGCAACATCTTTAGTTCGCAGGTCCCTGGCTGGCGACCGGCTTTCGGGAGCTCCAGACGTTGCAGCTTCGACCGCCCCGGAGCGTGAGGTTTGTTCGACCCACTCGCAGGACCTTCATCGCCCTGCGTGGCCTGGCCGCGGCACTTCCCATCGCCCGGTGGGGGCTCAGGACCTTCATAGGCCTGATCGGCTCGACCTGGGACTTTCCATCGCCCGGTGGGGGCTTCAAAAGTCGTGAGCCTCGATCGACTCGTGGCACCACGGGAGAAGAATGAGGAGGAGATAAGACTTTTCGTTGCCTTCCATCACAGTGACGGTGTGCCTGGAGCAATCACTGTGATGGCTGTTTGTGTTAAAATTGTAATTGTGTGTCTTGTGTTCTTTATTGTCTACTGCCGGACCCTGACGTGAGAGGACGCTGGCGCTATTTGTTCGCCGCTTCTCGTCAGGACAGTTCGTCTGTTTGTTTTTATGTCATGACTGTTTTTGTAAAGCGTCTTTGAGCACTAGGAAAAGCGCTATATAAAATAAATGTTTATTATTATTATTATTATTATAATGGAATAATACACAAGGTGGTACTGATGTTGAAAAACACTGTGGGTGTGTATTGATGGAATGGTATATAGTGCGGTAGTACCAATGAAGTGACACGCTCTGGGGTTGTACTGATGGAGTGACATAGTGTGTTCTAGTAATGATCGTCTAACACACTGTAGGCTTGTATTGATGGAGTGATCACCAGTGGGGTTGTACTAGTAAAGTGACAAACTGTGGGCAGGTACTGATGGAGTAAAACATTTTGGTGTATTAGTGATAGAGTGACACAGTGTGCGATAGTACTGATGGAGGAACAAGAGATATGGTAGTACAGATGTCGTGGCACACTGTCGGATAGTATTAATGGTGTGAAACTAAATGGGGCAGTACTGATGTAATGACACATTATAGTGTAGTTCTGATGGAGTGACACGTTGAGGGGGAGAACTGATCGAATGACGCACTGTGGGATAGTACTGATGGAATGACTATCCATTTGCTAATACTGATGCAATGGCATTCTATGGGGTAGTACCGAATGAATGACACGTTCTGATGCAGTAATGATGAAGTAACCGACGATGTGGTAGTACTGATGGAGTGACACGCTGAGCACATGGTATTGGAGGTAGGGTACTGACATGGATAGAAAGTTGGTTGACAGACAGAAAGCAAAGAGTGGGGATAAATGGGTCCCTTTCAGAATGGCAGGCAGTGACTAGTGGGGTACCGCAAGGCTCGGTGTTGGGACCGCAGCTATTTACCATATACATCAATGACTTGGATGAAGGGATTAAAAGTAACAATAGCAAATTTGCCGTTGATACAAAGCTAGGTGGCAGTGTGAACTGTAAAGAAGATGCTATGAGGTTGCAGGGTGACTTGGACAGGTTGTGTGTGTGGGCGGATGCATGGCAGATGCAGTTTAATGTAGATAAGTGTGAGGTTATCCACTTTGGTGGTAAGAATAGGAAGGCAGATTATTATCTGAATGGTGTCAAGTTAGGAAAAGGGGACGTACAACGTGATCTGGGTGTCTTAGTGCATCAGTCACTGAAAGGAAGCATGCAGGTACAGCAGCAAGTGAAGAAAGCCAATGGAACGTTGGCCTTCATAATAAGAGGAGTTGAGTATAGGAGCAAAGAGGTCCTTCTGCAGTTGTACAGGGCCCAAGTGAGACCGCTCCCGGAGTACTGTGTGCAGTTTTGGTCTCCAAATTTGAGGAAGGATATTCTTGCTATTGAGGGCGTGCAGCGTAGGTTTACTAGGTTAATTCCCGGAATGGCGGGACTGTCATATGTTGAAAGACTGGAGCGACTAGGTTTGTATACACTGGAATTTAGAAGGATGAGAGGGGATTTTATCGAAAGGTATAAAATTATTATGGGGTTGAACACGTTAGAGGCAGGAAACATGTTACCAATGTTGGGGGAGTCCAGAACCAGGGGCCACAGTTTAAGAATAAGGGGTAGGCCATTTAGAACAGAGATGACGGAAAACTTTTTCAGTCAGAGAGTTGTGAATCTGTGGAATTCTCTGCCTCAGAATGCAGAGGAGGCCAATTCACTAAATACATTCAAGAGAGAGCTAGATAGTGCTCTTAAGGATATCGGAGTCAGAGGGTATGGGGAGAAAGCTGGAACGGGGTACTCATGGAGAATGATCAGCCATAATCACTTTTAATGGCGGTGCTGGCTTGAAGGGCCGAATGGCCTACCCTGCACCTATTGGCTATTGTCTATAATACTTATGGATTAGCATCCTGTTGGGTAGTAGTGAAGGACTGGTATATTTTGGGGTAGTACTGATATAGTGACACATTCGATGGTATTATTGAAGGGGTTAAAAACTGTGGGTAGAACTGATGAAATTGCATACTTAAGGTGGTACTGACAGTGAAACACCGTCGGGAAGAAATGATGGAATGACATACTGTGGGGTTGTACTGATGAGAATGACACGCTCTTGGGTACGACTAATGGAGTAACATGTAGTACTGATGGAGTGACAGACTGTGAAGTAGTATTGACGGAGTAACCTAACGTAGGGTAGTGTTGAAGTAATGGCACATTCTGGGGTAGTTCTGTTGGGGTGACACACTGTGCGGTAGTACTGTTGTTGTGACATAATGTGGGATGGAATTGATGGAGTGATACTGTGCGGTAGCACTGATGGAGTGACGCACTGTAGGGTAGTACTGGTGTAATGGTATACTGTGGGATAGTACTGATGGAGTGACGCACTGTGGGGTAGTACTGGTGTAACGGTATACTGTGGGATAGTACTGCTGGAGTGATATCGGAGAGACCAAGCGCAAGCTCGACGATCGTTTCGCTGAACGGCTGCACACAGTCGTACCTGATCTCCCGGTTGCTCAGCACTTTAACTCACCCCCGCTCCCCCATTCCCAATCTGAAATTTCTGTCCTTGGCATCCTCCATTGTCAGAGTGAGGCCCAGCGCAAATTGGAGGAACTGCACCTCATACTTCGCTTGGGCAGCTAACATACCAGCGATATGAACATTGACTTATCTAACTTCAATTAGCCATTGCTTTCCCTCTCTCTCCATCCCTCCTCCTTCCCAGTTCTCCCACCAGTCTCACTGTCTCCAACAACATTCTATCTCTTTCCCGCCGACCTCTCCGACATCAGTCTAAAGAAGGGTCTCGACCCGAAACGTCACCCATTCTTTCTCTCCAGAGATGCTGCCTGTCTCGTTGAGTTACACCAGCATTTTGTATCTACCTTCGATTTAAACCAGCATCTGCATTTCTTTCCTACACGAAGTACAAGGCACGGCAGGACTTTCGGCTAATAATAGCTGTGCCGAACATGGGACGACCAACCTTACCTGCCTGCTCGCAATGCAATGCCCTTCATTACCTGAAAATCTGAACTTGTCTTAAATGTCAGTATTGTATCTGCCTCCAACACCAGTGGAGTGGGTGGTAAGATTTTAGGACCCGTTATACAGGATGATGTGACAGAGTATTTATAAGTG